>NC_056733.1:1739307089-1739444845 GCF_019279795.1 Protopterus annectens | reverse complement strand
GGCTTTGCTGTTATGCTATGTCTATTTGTGGCATATGCATGGCTGTGTGTATGTCCCACTGTCATCACTGGTAATGGTGACACCCTATAGGTACTTCATGTAGACTGCTGTGTCATTTGACATATCAGCACATACCTGCAGATGAACTTCCTACTACAGCGCTTTTCATACCTTCTGAGTTATCTTGCAGTCGATAATGCTGTTTCCTCAGACATATGTATCTGTTTCTGATCATACCTATCAACCTCCTAGTGCAAAACATCTGTACAAAGCCTAACATGATGGGGGGACAGATAGGGGCAGATTCTACATATTGCTCTTACAAACGTAGATAGTTGACAATATTATAGGTTTTGCATTAGTATGACCTTTCTGAGGGATTTGGGGTCTTAAACACATATGTTTATCATTATTTAATGACGTCAGTTCTCAGGTATTTGACAGACAGGTTGTGAGAGGAACACACCACACATATGAGGCATACATCTGCACATTCGTACAGTTACGCCAATACACACAATACATGGCGCCATCACAGGCCAGTTACCATTACATTCCTATTGCAGGACACACCCACCCACTGGGTTATATTCCTCACACAGGCCAACAGGTGCTTATCCACACTACTTATTCCATCATGTACCTTATGTGTACACCGGTATTTGCACTTTCCGTCAGTAGCAGAGCTCACGTACGAGTATGGGGGACTGGATACTGTATCGGTGACACTGCATGACACCCTGAGGGACACATGTCGTTTGAGTCTATTAACCTTCCACATTGACTTTCACAGGCCATACGTTGTAATTCACATTTGTGGACAAACATGCTTATGACTTGTACATGTTTTGTTATTTGTCCTGATGTCTTTCTTCTCACCTGTCCACCTAGTATCACTAGTTCTGTACATTTCATTAGGACGGGTTACCTTCATACCTCTCACCTGTACACATTATGGGTATACGCCCTGGGGTTTGACCTATGATTCTGTTACATTTGTCATGATAATGTGCCTTTCTGATAGATTGCTGGCAAGCCATGATGGACTGTGCGGTTAGGTAATCATGACTGACATTTCTATTTCATGATTACTAACTCTCATAACATTCATATTCCTTACTATGCAATTATTCTATGAACGGTCTGACTTTGTCTGAGGTATATTTAATATAGTCCCTATTTGTCTGTCGTGTACTATGCCTTAGTCCAGCTGTCTTATTCTGACATTCTGGCAGGTATGGTTACCATCTTGGTCGCGTGTCCATACTTGATAATCGCCATATGACACTGATATAGGTCCCACGCCTTCCCCAATGGTTTACACAATATCCAGTGGATGGGTTGCACCTTTTTGGTGAATATAGGCGTGTGCTATACCCACATAGGTATATTGATCACTCCCATGGGGCGTACCTAATAGATCTGTGCCAACCAACACCTTGGCCCAATTCTGCATACCCATGATTCCCATACCTGACACACCTCCACAGTACCCATTCGACATGTTTAATGTGAGCAATAATAACGTGTGAGGACACTTCTGAGCACTCCCCACTCTGCGGATATCAGCTCGTATGTCATACATTCAATCGACCCATGTGTTATTACCCTTGCACCTGCTACTGTCGCATGTACAGCTATATTGTAGTTGCAGCTGTGATGTCTTTAGCATCAATGACGGTTCGCACTTCATACGGATCAATTTTTGGGCTCCTGCAAAGGACACCTATATTCATGTTTAGCGTGTAGAACTTGCAGGCCCTGTCACACTGGTAGTTTCCGGGAAATGGTATGGAAACCATTGGTGTATTCTCCTTTCATGCATGTCTGTCTGTCTATCCATATTAGCTATACCGTGACCTATTTATGTACATGTGTTATATGTACAGGGACATATGTTTGTTGTGTATATATCTATTAATGTATCGTGTGTATATAGATATATATACATATGTCTGTACATTCCTCATCTTGTAATTTGCTTTGGATTATGTCTGTGGATATATGTGTATATATATATATATCTCCATATCATACCTTTCAACTGTACTGATATCCGCTGCATGTACAGCTTTTTGCCTCTTATCTTTGCTCCATTTTTCATAACCTTGTGTCTATCTGGCAAGTTAGTGGCATATCATTAAAAACTGATGTTGGTAAATAATGACAAACATTTCAGGTTACGACTTCATACCCTTCAGAGAATCCATGTTAGTGACACACCTGTTATTCTATCCACTTTCTATGTTTGTTAGGCAATATCTGTGGATTGTCCCTATTTCTGGTCCATTTTTCATAACCTTGTGTCTATCTGGCAAGTTAGTGGCATATCATTAAAGACTGACGTTGATAAATAATGACAAACATTTCAGGTTACAACTTCATACCCTTCAGAGAATCCATGCTAGTGACACACCTGTTATTCTATCCACTTTCTATGTTTGTTAGGCAGTATCTGAGCATTGTCCCTATTTCAGGTCCATTTTTCATAACCTTGCGTCTATCTGGCAAGTTAGTGGCATATCGTTAAAGACTGACGTTGGTAAATAATGACAAACATTTCAGGTTATGACTTCATACCCTTCAGAGAATCCATGCTAGTGACACACCTGTTATTCTATCCACTTTCTATGTTTGTTAGGCAATATCTGGGGATTGTCCCTATTTGTACCAGTTGTTATCATGGCTGTGTCCGGTTTCGTACTTTACGGGTTTAACAGGTATGAGCCATGTACATAGAACATGTGGAAAACACCGTTCATTTTCTATTCTGTGAGCGGATTACACACACGCAGATGCACTTGCATATCCTTATTGTGGGTTACATATGTTTCATAGATAATTGTGCTTCTGTGAACTTTCATAATTCTGACCGTAACAGTTACATATCTGTATTCCAGTTTACGGACTACTGCGAAACACACGTTCACCTTTACATATATAAATGTGTGTACTGCACTAACGCTTTCATTACACTTTCAAGTTATATGTGCAGTGGTCGTAGGTCAACCGGGACTGCATTCACGTTGGCCAGATACCAGAACCACTGTTCTATTGGTGTTCTCCCTCATTGATATGCATACCCATAGTACTTAGCTACATCAACATACACCTCACCGCTTCAGGTACGACACAGGCATCCATTCTCCTGCTGGAAAAAGGTGGTACTACATATTACACATTCCCTATTGCCTACTGCTGTGGACTCCGGCTGCATTGTTAATCACTCCGAGGATATGCAGAATACCAAGGCATATAGTCCTGCCACATACAGGTCTTTGATTGTCAGGGTGCTCATGTAGTGATCTGGGTTTAGCCTTGTCCACCTGGTGAATGGAACTTCCCTGGCCGAGGTCAAATGTCAGACGAAGCATATGGACAGGGATTATCTCCCTATTTTGAGGTTTTACCTGTGTTTATAGACACAGGTGTTTGGGCACCTGTCAGCAGCTTATTCTGTTAGCATTACATATTATGGGTGGGGTTGTTACAGTCCATACTCCACGGTGAGGGGTGTTCCCATTCACATTTGACTATTACCTGTATACAGTCATATGGGTATTATTATTTTTGGACATGAAGTGACTACAGGTATGCAGTTGTACATTACACAAGTGTGAAGGGCTGTTCCTGTAAATATGTACGGACCATACCTCTCAACTTCTTAGAGCACTGAACCTGCACAAAACCTACACGATGGGGGGACAATTATTGACACATTTTAATGATTGCTCTTACAAGCTTAGAACATTGATAGAATGCTAGGATTTGCATTAGCATGGCTTTTCTGCAGGTTGTGGAGTCTTATACTCAGGATATTTCTCATTATTTAGTGACGTCAATCCTCAGCTATTTATCACACTGGTGCAGATTGTCGGAGGCACACACCAACACTATGGGGCGAACCTGTGGTCATTCTTAGGGTTGCCACCTTTTCAACTGCCCAAAGTGGGACATGTTCTGTAGAGATGTCAGATTTTCCAGGACAAAACATACCTACAGCCATGCATAGTACTGAACTTTAACCTTTTTTGTACATATAATAGCTTATTCTAGTAACATTTGAATTGCTTATGCTACTTCAAATAACATATTGAGGAGTCATATATAAAATAACTGTTTTATGTGACTATTGAAGTAAATTCGGGAATAAACTCTCAGGACATTTGCTATGTCTTGATTTTTTTCACAGGACACAACTGCCTACAAAGGGATTGTTACTCGCAAAGTGGGACAGGTGGTGACCCTAGTCATTCTGAGAATATCCGGACAGTTGAGTGGTATGGCACGGACCTCTGTAATATGCTGTTGTGTTCTGGCACAGCAGTAGCTCAGCATTAAAGACTGCAGTCGGAATGTGCTGACAGACAGTTGGGTTTCAGACGTCATACTCCAGAAATTAATGCCAATGTGCAAACTGTTATTCTATCAAATTCTATGTTTCTAAGAGATATGTTTACAGATTGTCCCTGATTTTGGACCTTTGTCTCACTTATATTCACAGCTCTGTCCAGATATCTTGCTCACACAGGTTGACAGGTATGGTCAGTCATGACTGCACACAGTCAGTGTCCCTCACACTTGATCAGGGTTGACCTGTTTACGTAGTGTCTTCCTCGCCCTCATGCCGTTTTCCACTTTGCAAATGTGTGCTTTATATTCTCCCTCCTATTCGTGTCTGGACACGTGCGTCACTGGAAGGTATTTTATCCTGGGTGGTGGGTTATGCATGCCCACTTAGGGCTGGACAGTGTCATGGACCTCCACTGCACGTTCTGACTTGTGTCCAGATATCTACTGGATTGGACATCATGTCGTCATACCCATTCTACTATTTACACAAGTTGGTCATCCCATGAGGGATATCCCAAAAATTGGCCAAGATCAAAACAAGTTAGATATCGAAGATTTTTGTGACTTCATGAAAACGTGCAGGGGGTTTTACCTGCAGGGGATACATGGTTTGCAATCCTGACACTGCCTAGTGTGACAATACCTACTACATATGTGTAGGGGTCACTGTGTGCAGCTGTTTCTGCAACAAACCAGTGGACCAAGTACGGCTGGATTTGGTGGATGTTCTGGTATGGTGGCAGGTTGTGTGTTGTGGAGGGTATGCTGGGTAGGCTATTATGCATCCAGGTGTGTTGCGTTTGTTATGGCCAGTTCCATCAGGACCCATTTGTGGGTATGTGACGGTGCCGTATCTATACATTTGTCTCGCATATTTCCATATTCATGTGTTTGTGGGATTGTGTTCTACACTATGGCCTGTCTGCTTGTCTTGCAGCTGTTTCTTCATGAGGTTGTGTTTCTTTCCACTTCACCCGCTGCCCCCTCATACACCTCCGTTTCACCTTTTCTGCATACGACACAAGTATCGCCTTTGAGGAATTTACCATTAAACACACACCCCTCACGCACAAATTACTCACACCCCACAGAGCACTGCTTTGGTTATTGGCCCATGACACGGCCACAGTTACACATTGACTACCCTATATGTGTCAGGTACCTTTATGGTTGTGTGGACTACCCTGCCATGTTTGCTTTTCACATGCTATACCTCACGCACATGGGTACACACCCTTACTTCACTTTCATTACTTGGTTGGTGTATCCAGGTACTACCCGTTTGACTGTGTCACATACATGTTCGGATTATACAACTGCCTTCTGGATTTTGCCAGCCTGTTCTACTCATTGGTAGGATGGCACCTTTTCCCATGTCCAAGCTATTCCTTACACATGTCTGACGGTTATGGACATTGCCTCCCCACAGTCAACGGTTGTGTTTCCACCTTTTCAATTGGCCACAGTGTGACATAGGGTTACCAACTGTCCCACTTTGCGAGGGACAGTCCCTCTTGGGGCAGTTGTGTCCTGACATGTAATTGTCAACATGGCAAATGTCCTGAGATTTTAGGACAAACATATTTCTTATATTTTATCTGATAGTTGCATTAAACAGTTAATTCTGTATCTGAAATACCTGACTGTTATGAGAAACAGAATAAGCAACTAAAATGCTACAGGAATATGCTTTTCTGTAGGCAATACAGTTATGTTCTGTCCTTTGTATTGGCCGTGGGTATGTGTCGGCCTGTATAGTCTGATGTCTGTACCAAACATGTCCCACTTTGGCCATTTGTAAGGGTGGCAACCCTACTGTGACAGTTGCAGTGAACACAGCATATTTTACAGGCCGACACATACCCACGGTCAGTTCGGCAGATAGAACTTACAATTCCTGCCTATATCTAAGCTTATTCTTGTAGCATTTCGGTATCTTATTCTGTTTGTTATGACATTTATGTATTATACGTCCAGTGACCTATGTTTAATGCAACTATTGCATAACGTCTACAGAGGAATTATGTCCTATATTCTCTGGACATTTGCCAGTTTTACATGTTTGTGTCAGGACACATCTGCCCACAGAGGGACTGTCGCTCGCAAAGTGGGACAGGTGGTAATCTTGGTCGACGGTACGGATCATACTGTTCCTTTCGGCCTACATGTGTCCGTGTTGTTATGGCTCGTTTATATGCTCCTTCTCTTTCATTTACATATGTATGCTATTTCCTATCACATTTGGTATGTGAAATACGGACATACCTTTTGTATGTGACTATTACATGGCTTGTGGGATATGATTCAGACATACGGTCACTACCTATATCTACATTTCTCCTCATGTATTTTGTGATGGACACATCTGCACAGCTATGTTCCCTCCCTCAAATTATGGTTCGGCTGGTGACTCTCTCCGTTGGACTGGACGTACCTACTGGCAGCGCGCTAACATCTGTTACGTTTCACTTCCACATGGTATAGCTATCAACACTACGTTGGACTACAGGCACACAGTTTTCCTGTCATTTGTTCATGGGAAGGGACCCGTTATTCCCTACCATGCATTTGTGTTTGAGTCTTCATTTTCTATTCACAGGGACTCTGCTTTGCATACGTTTCAGTCTCCACGGACACTGATAGGTACGATTACTATTGCTGGCGGAATATAATATTCAGCAGTTTAGGTTGCTCCACAAAAGCCGACATTGACACACCTCCCTGCGCAACTTCGATACGCCCCTTGCACTTGCGTACGTTTCCTATGCACGTGTCTGTGGCGGCTGCGCACCTTCATTAATATGCATATGGCGCGACTACTCCACATCTACGCCACACGGCCGGTGCAAGCCTTACGCTGGACTTGCGCCGAGCTTCATGAATCCGGGGGAGTAACTATTATGTTTGTAATATTTTGTAAACAGCGTAGAACATCTCAGCAACCACTCAAGTTACACACATACTCCTAAAAACATTTTGTTCATTCAGCTGAGAGCGTTCATATCCAACTAAGCAGTTCTGTATGTGCTACTTGGTTGTCAGGATATTTAGAAAACTATAAAATTTATGACAATATATATATATATATAATGTAATATGAACAACAATTAATATCTTTTTACCTGCACTAGACACTGGTCACATATTAACACAGTTGTATTTGCCATTAAGAATGCTTTAAGATGAAATATTTTAATACTTTGCATGTTGCATGGTTTTGGAATTATCAATGCAAATATGAGTCAGCAATATTTGATGCCTAGAGGCATCAGTAGGATGTAACTGCAGAAACACCTGGAGGTGTCACTTGGCTGTAATGAGTTTAGGAATTAATTCATTCATTAGTGTGTTGAATGAAGCAAAGCAATTAAAGTATAGGTATTGGAGCAGCTTTTGTTCAAAAACCCATAAGTCAAGCAAAAATCAGAAATATTACTATATACAGCAACCTTTTTTGGGGGGAGGGCTGATATGCTTGCAGGGCACCTATATATTATTTTTTTACTTCCCCATGTCATTAAGAATATCGATACCTTTTGACAAGAGTCAGTAAAAGTTCTACCTACCTGAATGACTTATAATGCCGTATTATTGCAGCATATGCATCCAGAGTCAACAAAATCAGATCATGGTGAAATGGGGCCCTATGCAGGGTAATGAACCAGGCCCCTAACAGCCATACCAGTATCACATTACTTGTCTGTGTTTTACCAATTACCATAAATCACTGTTTAAACCTATCAGTATGGATATTACTTTATTCTTTACTTTTTCAGTTATCACAGAGATTTGGATTTCCATTTAAATTTTTGATATCAGATTCATCAGGAAAAACAAAGACTGCCATTTTATAAATGCAGGCAGTGCTTGAAAATACCCAGGGTGTGCTTGCATATGGTCTATTGTGGCCATCATATCAGCTAGCTCTGTCCCTATACCAGTCATACTGCCAACATTAAAAGTTATTACCCCCACTACCACAATCCTAGTCTTTCTCCTCTCTTACTGCCTTATGAGTATTGGACATTCTCCAGGGGATGCCTGTCAGTGCAAAGGCTACTGTGCTATCTAATGACTGAAGTGTGTTACAGCAATATAGAGACAGTGTCACAAATTTTGTCCCATTGTCCCCCATGTATGTGTGGCATCCAACAGATGCCCTGCTGTGACAGGTTGAGAGGGATGACTGGACAGCAAGATTGTTAATACAGTGTGCCATACTGACATAGAACAGAAATGTATATGAGGTATTACCTGTGCACATGTCAGTATGAGTAGGTATATGTGTCTACCTCATAACAGACATAGTATGCAAAATGTCATTTAATTAACCTGTACATATTGTACACATGTGTAATATTAGTTACTGTACATCTAAAAGAGTGACATTTCTACAGCTACTGGTTGTTGCATTGCCCTGACACAGCAATGGGTACTACAATAAGCATGATTATCATTTTGAAATTGGAGAGGTGTGCAACTGTGTTATGACTTTGTGTCAATGCCTACTGCAAACAGCTATATGAACACCTACATAGCTGTATGGATGTAGCAATACCTTATTTGTCATACCTGCCTCCACTAAAGTAGAGTAATCCTCTTTTCTGGACAGCAGCAATACACAAACCACAGACTCGGTCCCTATATTGGCAGTACAGGGCAAAGTAGGAGCAGGCACCAACCTGACATCAAGTCAGCCATTGTCTGAACAAGCATATAAGGTCACAGGTGGATTACTGTAAGGATAGCTATTAGTACAAATTGGAGACATCCACCAAGGCCAATCACAAGGCCATCTTCCTATATTTCTGCAATCTCAAAGGCAACAAACCAACCCAACCTGTAATGGTAGTCAGTCAGACCACATACACACACAACATAGCTAGAAACAACCTGCTGCAGATAGGGTTAGGCCAAACATCCCCCCGCTGGCTCAGCATCACTATAGGTGGATATGCACAGCACCCATACTCTCCCCTCATCACCAGTGAGTGGGTACATATTGCCTATTGAAAGGCAACAAACATAAGCATCCATGGGTCAAGATATCATCCCTGTCTGCATCTTACATGAACTCGGGCATGTGCATCCAGCTCCATTGCAGACTTTAGTCACACCAAGCTTCAGCACCATCTACACCCCATTTGCATGTAAGATGGCCAATATTATCCATCTACACAGACCTGAATGAGGAATAAAGGATTATGCAATTAACTGGCGCTCACTGGGGGGAATATGACTGATCAGGACCAGGATTGCAATGCAAGCTGATACTGTGCTGATAAATTACAGGGGTATAGTGTGGTTGTGAGTGGTGGCTACTGGTATTCATGGTACATGTTCAGGCTCTGTGTATACTCTTGCCAAATGTATGGGGTCCTGTGAATTGTGTCCCTGTTTATATCTTCCAGGTGCAATTCCACATCTCAGGCGAGCAACCTTTTCACCAACGGAATGCAAACTGATAATCAAAGCCATAATATAGAACCACACACTACTGTTTGGCTGAAGCCAGCAATATCTGCAAGACAGGACTGCCCTGTGGGATGACCCTATCCACAAGGTAAACAGTGTTGGCCTGCATGCACATACATACGAGCAGGTCTGGCATCATGCCACTGACCTCATACGCCATGCCTGGCAAAGGGCTGCTGCTGTCCAGGAACTGCACAGCCACAGGTGGGGGACCAGCTACGCAGCCCCCACTGAGACCAACTGAGGAGCTCCTTGCCAACCTTGGGGCACCCACCCCAGTACAACACCAGGGTATAGAGCCCCACATGCTGGAGGTGGGCGATACCAACACAATGGACGAGGCACATGCAGGTAAGGTCCCAGTGGGGATTAGTAGACTACTGTATCAGACATACTTGTATCTGTAGAGTATCTACATGCATGTGTCAGGTCAGATTGCAGTTGTGGATGGGGTTTTCAAATGCACAGAAGTGCACATTTATAGTGAAGGACAGCAAATTGTGTATTATTGGGGGTTGTACTGCAAATGTGCAAACATGCTGCATCCATCCTGTACCAAGCCCACATGTGAGTCTGCTAACAATACCTCTCTCCCACAAATACCTAGGTCCCTCTGGTCTGCATATGGGACAGCAGCCTGAAGCTGGTGAGTATGGAATTGTTCTGTTGTGGTTTGGCAATACCCCGGGCATGTGAAGGGTATGAAATTTACCATGCACACAACTATCACTAATAGTCATATTGCTTTATGTGCATGTTCACCTGTGGTGGGGTTAGCTGCATTACATCACAGTGGTCACCACAGGGCCCTATCTGAAGAGAATTTAACATTCCTGTACCATACCTCACAACCTGTTAGTGCAAGAAGTCTGGACAGAGACCAGCAAAATGGGGTGGACAAATGGGCTAAAGTAGGGACATGTGTGAAGCATTACTGCTATACAGTGGATATAAAATGTGTACACACCCCTGTTAATATGCCAGGTGTTTGTGATATGTACAAATTGAGACCACAATATGTCAGTCCACACCTTTTCCAACCTTTCATGTGACCCATAAAATGAACAATTCACTTGTAAAACCAGGCATCTGGACTCATGGGGAGATAGGTTTATAGGTTCATAGGTAAGTACTAGGCTATCTGACTGAGGGCATCTGTAAGCCTAGCCAGAATGTGTTGGCGTTTGCCACCCCCTTCGATTAGTTCCCTTTGCCTCTGTCCAGCAGAGCCATTGGTTCCCTGAGCCTCTGTCCAGCAGAGCCACTGCAGTGATCCCCGGGGTAAATGTTCTGTTTCCCATCCACTCGTCAAGGTATCATGTATATAACATCAAGGTATGTCATCATGTATTGCACCTACAAGCCTGGACAAGTGAGAGGGTGGCAGACATTGTATTAGCATGAATTTTCAGTCAGATATTATACCTGATGCTGCCATATGTGTTAGTACACTCACTGTGGCCTATTTGGCAATAATATCACATACATGGGCATTGTTAAGGCACAAAGACCAATTATAGATTGTAAACATCTGGATATTCCAGACACATCTGCACAGAGGACTGGTATGGCCTGTACAATGGTTTAACATGCTGCATTTGAAGCAGATGCTGTTACCACACTATATAAAGTAATAAGTAATGGCATCAGAAGGTGGACATACACAGACACACACACACAAACACACACACACACACACACACACACACACACACGCACACACAGAAGGTGGGCATACACACACACACACACACACACATGCACACACACACACACACACACACACACACACACACACACACACACACACACACACAGAGCAGTATTGAGATTAGAACTCCTACCTATCTATTTATGTCTATTATAGTGTTATGCAGTTATCAGAACTCCTACCTATCAATTCATGTCTACTATAGTATAACACAGTTGACAGACTCACCATGAAGCTTATACAATTTCATTTCCTCAAAATGAACTTCTAAGGTGAATGACATCAACTGGACTACTAAAGTAGGGTGAGGGGAAGTGTAAAGGGTGGCACACAAATCAAAATGGTATAATCCACACAGTATATGATTCACACACACACAAACAGTTGCCAGTACTGAGATTAAAACTCTTGCCTATCTACGTATTTCTACTATACTGTTACACAATCAGATGCGCCACTGAAATTATACAATTCTGCAGAGTCCAAAGGTACTTCTAATGTGAAAGACATTAACAGTACTACTAAATTATGGTGAGGGGAAGTGTAAAGGGTGGTACACAGCTCAAAATGGTATAACCCACACAATATATGAGTCTCACACAAACACACAGTTGCCAGTACTGGGATTAGAACTCCTGCCTATCTTGTCATTTTTACTATAGTGTTACATAGTTATCAGATGCGCCATGGAGCTTATCCAATTTCACCTCATCCAAAGGTACTTCTAAGGTGAATGACATCAACAGGACTACTAAATTAGGGTGAGGGGGAATGTAAAGGGTGGAACACAACTCAAAATGGTATAACCCACTCAGTATATGATTTTCACACAAACAATTGCCAGTACTGGGATTAGAACTCCTGTCTATCTAGTTATTTCTACTACAGTTTTACGGAGTTATCAGATGCACCACATAGCTTACACAATTTCACCTCCTCCAAAGGTACTTCTAAGGTGAATGACATCAACAGGACTGCTAAATTGGGGTGAGGGGAAGTCTAAAGGGTGGTACACAAGTCAAAATTGTATAACCCGCACAGCATATGAGTCTCACACACACACACACACACACACACACACACACACACACACACACACACACACACACACACACACACACACACACACACACAGTATTGAGATTAGAACCCCTCCCTATTTAGTTATTTGTACTATAGTGTTACACAGTTACTGCATGCACTAAACAGCTTACTGGGCTAACAACTGGACAAAGGTGCTGATAACTGCACAGCTGAGGTAAAGTATTACAGGTAGCAGAAAATCTGCCTTTGGTTTTTCCCTTACATTTTGCTAGCTCTTTCTGTCTTGCACTTCAAATAGCATAATAGCTTTTTACTTCAACAGGTTATCAATAATTGTAGCACACCAGTGAGCCATCAGCAGTACTAGTTCCTCAAAGAATTAACTCCATTACTTAGTAGTTATGACCACCCCTCCTGGCATGATTGAAGTGCAGTTTTCTGTACTTTTGCCCATTAACCTGGTGCACTTGTCCATTCTGAGGCACAGTTGCAACTGCTTCATGTACACAGACATCCCTCTTCTCTAAACTCCAAACACTCAGACCTGTTAGAGTTACCACTATATCACCAAATGTGTAAATATGCACGGTCCAGTGAAGACTGCACTAGCTGATCATGAGGACAAGGTCAACACCTGCACCACACCATGTGCAGCACATAGCTTGCTACATCACCCACTATGACATCCTTGACATACACTGGAAAGCCACATATCCACCTTCACAGAGGAACTCAATGAACATTTACTCAAACAGCATGGACCAGCAAGACAGAAATCCACTCAGACACCATGACACAGCTACACAGTTTGCCCCTCAACCTAAGCCCCTAAGGTTAACAACTTTGCATAATACAGTAACCATGGGTGACTCAATACTGAGGCTCAGAGATGTCACACTCATTGGGTTGATTATGGAGGAGGTAACCAACTGTCTATCACATGCCAGCATCCAACACATGACACACCCAGTCAGGGCCCTCCACAACAACTACAAGTATCACTCTGTCATCATCCATGTGGGTGTGAATGACATGGGACACACCTCCCTGGACTACATGAGAAGAGACATGGGTAAACTCTCAGATTATGTGATCCAGGCAGGTGTGACAGTAGCCCTGAGCAGTATACTATCATCACCCAGAATGATGCTGCAGTACTATCAACAAATGATTGACTTCAACATTGGCTTATGTGTTGTGTGTCATTCTCAGGGGACCCAGTATCTCTCTGCATGGGATAACATGATCGACAGACCTTAATGCCTTGCCAGAGATGGCCTGCATCTGTCATCCCTGGGTTTCCAGATACTGGCTAAGTGTCTTGCCACCCCTATAGTGCCTTATTAGGCAGCATTCAAAATCAAATTACCACCATAACAGCTAGACATGTATGCATTGTGAAGATCATGCTGCTCAACAGTAGACGTCCAACTGTCAAGATGCAGTTACTCAAAGCATTCCTCAAATTGGAGGACATTGACATTTGTGATGTAACGGAGACCTGGTTCACAGTAGCAGACAGCATCCCTGCACTAACAGGCTATGATGCATTCCACAGATGTCAGCCCAAAGACATGGACCACACCTCCACAGGTGGTGGTGTCTCCATATTCACAATGGATATGCACACCTCCAGACTAATTCCAGCATAATACATCTGAGATATTTTAGATACAACTGACTTTGGGTAATAGTGCAATCTAGGTCACAGCCTGCTATGGGTCTCCATCTATGTCCCTAGACTGTCAATCCACATTCCTCAACACCCTGGCATATATCAAGGTCCAACCCAACATTGACATAGTAGGAGACTTCAACTACCTCTCCATCAACTGAGAAAAGTAGTCAAGCACCAACACACTGGTCCAATGCTTCTTAGAATTCATCAGTTCCAATGCCCTGGACTGGCTCATACTGACCCCCAGTAAAGGATGCAACAACCTTGACCTCTGTTGATTACTTACATATGGGACTGTTGCTCAACCACAGTTGCCAATCCCTACCTGGTCAGATCCAAACATAACGTAATCAATATGGAACTCAACATCTCAGCCTCAGCCCCCACAAAGGTAACCACCTTGGCAAACATCTCCAAACCTGACTTTGGAGTCATAAAAACAGGGGTGGATGACTTCACTGCACCCATGCCACTGGAAAATAGCTGCATGACTGTCAAATCATACAGATATGCACTGCATAAATATGTAAATGAATGCATGGTACTAGCCATAGCCAACAGAACCAATACATTGTCCTCCAAACACTGGAAGCCAATGTGATGGTCCCCTGCCATTCCTAAAGTGTACAACAGAAGCAGGACACTGTTGCAGAAAAAGGTGGTGTCCCAAGACTGGGGACCCCCTTATTAGCATCAACCACAACTCAAGATCCTTCATGGAATCATCTACAGGCAGCTATGAAGGCAGAATTGCAGCAGACACTGACAACAATCACAACAGCCTTTCATAGTTATATCAACAATTTCCACAGCAATACTCACAAGTGCTGTGAGTTACTGCACAATGCTAACCCCCAATCCAGAGACAACAGATATTGGCAACAGTCTTACCAACACATGCAGTGCCAGCTTTATCCCTCTATCCCCCCAAGGGAACAATCACAATGGCAGATGAATGCCAGACACCCAGCATTACTGCAGGCCAAGTTAGACCTGCATTGTCCACAGGCAAGAATACAGCTTCCATGGGACCCAAACATATATGTGCCTGTGTTCCACATGATGTACAAGAGACCTGGAACCACATCTGTGTGCCGTGTTCAGTCACAGCCTCACCTCAGGCTTTGTCCCTCCAAAATGGCACACTGCTACAGCCATCCCTCTCCATAAAGGGGTAGCATCTACAGAGCCTGGGGATTATTGGCCCATTAGCCTGATGAGTCTACTATGTACAGGTATGGACCGCATCATCAGGGACCTGACTGACCAAGATATAGGTGATCTCCTAACTCTGTACCCCACACAGTTTGGATTTGTGAATGGCAGATCATGCCTACTCAACCTGGTTGACTTCTTTGAGTGGGTCACCAGGGTTGTATATGACAGTAAGGCACTGCATACATCCTACCTTGATCTGGCCAAGACTTTTGATACCATTCCTCAGTCAGGAATTATTTATAAACCCACCAAACTAGGCATCAACCCCTATATCAGTGGGTGGGTTGCAAATTGGTTCACAGAACACAAAGTGTGACAGTGGCAAACTCCAAGTCAGACTGGCAAGCTGACACAAGTGGAGTCCCACAGGGATCAGTACTGGGTAGTGTCTTGTCCAGCATCTACTTCTCAGGAGTCCAGCCCAACAAAGAGGAACTCTGGCTGACCAAGTTTACAGAAGACTGCAAGCTGGGAGCGATCATTAACTCCACAAGTGATGCAAACATCCTACAGAAAGGCGTCACTGAGACCAGTGAGTGGTGTGGAAACCATGGCCAGAAGCTTAACACCACAAAATGCATCATCATCCCCTTTAGTACAACACTCAGTTCTCAGTAAGTACCACATTGATGGGAGCCCAATGAAATTAACTTCACTTACAAACACCACATTGCCACTGTGGTCAGGAAGTCTTTCTATGTGGCACATTGCATTACCAAGGGGTTTCCATCCAGGAAGACAGAGGTAATTATCTCTGTCTACTATTCCCTCATTAGACCACTCGTCAAGTTCATAGGTTCATAGGTAGGTACTAGGCTATCGGCTCTAGGGTCTATACAAGCCTAGCCAAAAAGGTACCCTGGCTTTTGCCACCCAAGAAAATTATTTTCCTGAGCCCCTGTTGAGCAGAGCCACAGAGGTGATCCCTGGGGTGAATTTCCTATTTCCCATCCAATCAAGATTAATAAGAAGCTTTGTTTGGTATAGATAGATAGTTTGTTCCAGAGTATGGGAAGTCTCTGGGACAGGAATCTATCCCTCCAGCATGTTCTGTTTATTGTGATGACAAGGTTTAGGTCCCTAGAGAGTGTAGCCCGGAGGTATTGAGATTTCTTTAAGTGGATCATGTCCAACAGCTCTGGGTTTGACATAGCTTTGTATGTTAGGCAGAGATCGCCTCTGAGTAGGCTATATGCGACAAAGTAAAGCTGGAGTTTTTTGAGATGGTCTGCATAGGACATCTGTTTGAGGCCAGTAATCCTCTTTGTGAGGTATTTCTGCGGCCTTTCCAGTTGCTGTAGATGTCTTGTGAGGTACATACCAAAAGGGGCATTGTACTCTATAATGGCTCTAATGAGTGATGAGTAGAGGGGAACAATGCCCTCTTTCTCCTGGATGAAAAACCTTTTGTAATGAGGTGTGCCACGTAGAAGGATTTCCTGACTACTGTGGCAATGTGTTTATCAAAGGAGAGAGTACTGTCCACCTGTGTCCCAAGGTCTGTTATCACACTTTCGGTGTTAAGTTTACTATTGCCTATGTGGTAGTTCATGGGTACAGAGTTTTTACCAAAGGGGATGACAATGCACTTTTTGGCATTGAGCTTGAGGCCATGGCTTTGACACCAGGCATCTGTCTCAGTGAGACCCTTTTGTAGGATGTCCACATCGTTAGGAGTTTCAATTATGACTAATTTGCAGTCATCTGCAAACTTTGTTAGTCAAAGACCTTCTGTGTTAGCCTGTACTTTAGAAAAGTAGATAAAAAACAAGAGAGGACCCAGGACTGATCCCTGTGGTACTCCAATTGTCACTGGTCTGAAGTCAGATTTGGAGTCTGCTACATTCACAGTGTGGATTCTATCAGTGAGCCAGTTGGCAACCCATCTTGTGACATAGGGATTTGTACCTAATTTAGTGAGTTTATCTATAATTCCAGAGTAGGGGGTGATGTCAAAAGCCCTGGTGAGATCTAGATAGGCTGCATGAACCACCTTACCATTGTCTACGGCTTTGGTGGCTGCTTCAAAGAAGTCAGTCAGGTTTAGGAGACATGATCTGCCTTTTACAAACCAGAACTGGGTGGGGTCCAGAGTTTGGAAATTACCAGTGTCTTTGTTTATAAGTTCCATGATGATACGCTCCATGGCCTTGCAGACCAGGCTTGTTAGGCTAACGGGGTGGAAGTTCCCAGGGTCCATGGTGGCTCCCCCTTTGTGGAGTGGGATAACCATCGCTGTGCACAATTCAGTGAGCACAAAGTCTGAGGTAAGGCTATGATTGAACATGGTGCTTAGGTGGGGTGGCAGTTCATTCTGTAGTTCATGTAGAACACAGCCTGGGTTGTCAGGTCCCATGGATGCTGTCTTCTTGGCTTTGGAGAGTGTGGTTTTTACCTGTGCAACCATGATTACAAGAACTTTGCATTCTCTCAGTATAGAGATGGGCCCTTTAGGGGGTGAGGGGGGGGGGGTAAAGTTAACACTGAACCTATCTGCCAGGATGTTGGCAATATCAGTTGGTTCTGTATATTTAGTGCCATTGTGCTGTAACTCAGAGCAGATCTGAGTGTTGCCATTGAGATTCTTGACATAGCTATAGAATGCTTTGAGGTTGCCTTTAGAATCAGTGGCAATTTTGTTTTCATAACTAGCTTTGGAGGATTTTATGGGGGATCTCAGCTTCTTACTGAGGGTAACCAAGGAGTTCTTCCAGTCATTGGATTTTACTCTTTTTTGCAACAGTTTCTTTCTTCTGTTATAGAGTTTATTTATGACAGAGGACCCCTAGATTGGCTTCCCTTTTTGGAGGATAGCATCTTGGTTCTGTTAGGGATATCATGATCCATGCACTCGTGTAAGTGCTTATAAAGTGCATTTGTGTAGGATTCAGCAGTCGTACCTCTACTGTCCATCTGCATGGGTGTCATGAAGTTTGCCACTTCTGTCTTAAGAAGTGTGAAGTTGGCATTGGAGAAATTTTTTACAGTGGTTTCCCTAATGGGGGGTGGGGGAGGGATGTGGATGTCTAGGCTGATTAGCTTGTGGTCGGATCTGAACAACAAGGAGTTGACCTCTGGTGTGGAACACCAGTCACCCATGTTGGTAATCACCAGGTCTAGGATATTGCTGCCCCTGGTGGGGGTGTGGATAAGTTGATCCAAGTTGTTGGAATTTATGAATTCCAAAAAACGTTGAGCAAAAGAGTTGGTACATGAGTAGTTTTCCCAGTTAATGGTGGGGTAGTTGAAGCATTATAGCCCATTTGCCATTTACCTCACTAGACACCTGCAACAATAGAGAGGCCACAGAAGCACCCCACAAAGAGGTTCCTAGGCATTAAACACACATTCTACACAGACAGACGAATTCAGCTATTCTCTATGTCATATCACCTAGTTAGAGGCTATCTGTGCTTGACGTACAAAGCCATGCCTGATCCAGCTGTTTTAGAAATGCTACATATAAAGACATCCCAATCCCTCCACACCACACACTGCAGTGACTTCTACCAAATTACCACAATCACCACAACATGCTGGTGGGACAGGTCCCTCACCAAGAGACTGCACATGCCCTTGAATACACTTCCTATACATGTCATGCAGAGCACCTAGCTGACCCTGTTTCAGAGAAATCTTGATGAGTGAATGGGTAATAGACAGTTCATCCCAAGGATCACTGCAGTGGCTCTACTTGATACAGGCACTGGTAAGTAACACCAGGTGGCACAGTGGCAGGGCTCTTCTATGGGCTAAGCTTGTAAAAACTCCTGGGCCATTAGCCTACTATGCACTTATGAACCTATAAGGGGAATGACATCAGCAGGACTGATAAAGTAGGGCAATAGGTGTTAAACTTATCAAAATACTTTGTCCTACAAACAGGCACACTTCCACACTTCCACACACACACACACACACACACACACACACACACACACACACACACACACACACACACACACACACACACACACACACACACTTGCCAGATGTGAGAGTAGAACCCCTTCCTAAGTAGTTATTTATAACATAGTTTTACACAGTTATTGCACGCACTATAGAGCTTAGTGGGCTGAGAGCTGGCCAAAGGTGGTGATATGGGGAATGACATCAGCAGGACTGATAAAGTAGGACAGTGGGTGTTAAACTTATCAAAATACTTCTGCTTGTAAACATACACACACACTTGCTGGATACAAGAGTAGAACCCCTGCTGAACTAGTTATTTGTACGATAGTGTTAAGCCTTTATCACACACACTACTGAGCTAACAGCTGGCCAAAGTTGCTGATAAAGGGACTGACATCATCTGGACTGATAAAGTGGGGCAGTGGGAAGTGTTGTGGGTGGGAATGGCATAAAACTGTTTCACCTACAAACAAACACATAGCGCTCTCAGTCTTCCACACACAACTGTCACACACACAGATGCTAGTATTGGGTTTCGAACTCCTACCTATCTATTTACTTGTACTATAGTGTTATACAGTTATCACATGCACTACAGAGCTTATAGGGGTAGTAGGTGTCCAATGGTACTTCTAAGGTGACTGACAGCAGCAGATCTTGTTTGTTTGGCAATGTGAAGTGTACTGAGTGGGAACAGTCTGCTAATACATAGACCTACAGAGAGACACACACACACAGGTAGGTGATGTTATATTAACACGCAACCTCAGTACTATTACATAATGGAGCTCACCTTTTATGCTTGCACATACAACTATTTAAAGCCAGTATGCCACTGTCCACAGCAGGACATCACTGTATGCAATTCAGGGTACCCATATGTGTGACCCACATTGCTGTGTGTCCCCTCTGTATCTCTCTCTGTCTATCACTGTCTGTCTGTCACTTCCCCACATCTATGTGTGTGCGTATGCTTGACATATTTAGCTACCTGTTGGTCATATATGTATGCCTGTGTGTCACACACAACAGATGCAGATATATCACATATGGGCCACTTACAGCTAGCTGGAGGTAATCTTGACTGATGTATGTGTGTGTGTAGGGACCATTAAGGTGTAAATAGCTGTCTGTATGCACAGATATATCTACACAATATAGTCATAGACCAGTGTAGGTTCCAACATGTCCTGTGATTCTCTAACTGTAGGATCATGCCCAGTGTGACCTTGTATAGTTAGAGTGGGACTCCATTCCAGAGATAAGTGTACTCTGGTCAAGGGTTTTGTTTGCTACAGACATACCTCTCAGGAGTACAGAGGACTTTCCTCAGGGTAATGGATTGTTTTGTTAGACATTTTCTGACATACCTGTATTCTGACAGTGTAATGTATTGTGTCATTACCTAGTGTCAGACATCCTGAAATCATCACAGTGCTGTACCATGGGAATACTAGTCATATGATGTGTAGACTGATATTATGATGGCACCTATGTACATTCTTGCCCAACAAGGCCAATTGGGAGGTGTGGTTACAGCCAGTTGAGTGATAGTCCAGCAACTTGGTGATATACTGACTGGGGATCTTCTGTTTCTGTGGTATCTATGTAACCTGAAATGTCATATCCTGGTGTGGTCATACCTCTCTGCTGTACATGTTTTGGCAGATTGTCCAGGTGTTTGGCTAGAAGTTCTGTCCAGTCTGCATAAACATGTATTTTTGTGGCAAGTTATTTCAGTATAATTGAAGAGCAATGTTGCAAAATATTGACAGAGATTACTGTGTCAGCCTACATAACCTTCAGACAATTCCAGCTATTGCAAACCCCTCACCCTACCAATTTTCTCATTATGTCATGCCTATCATTGTGCCTTTGTTCCACATTTAGTTCTGCCCTTATTCAGACATGTTGCTGTCAGAGGTTTGACGTTATGGTTGTGGTTACAGACTTCATTTTACTGTGCAGGCATGTCCATTATATACAAAAGCAGAAATAAAACAAGGAAAAAAGCCACATTGACAATGACCACTGCCAATAATAGCAAGAAGCAGGATTATTCAGAAAAACCCTAGCACATCGGCTACACAGCCTTCAAGAAATCCATTATATGTGTAGAAAATTCCACATAGCACTGTGACTTCCAGGTATGTTAGTGGCAGAGCAATAGGTATCATAGACAATCATAATCACTGGCACTGCAGTTATCTGCACATGGCCCTGTGACAGACAGCCTGTACCAAGAGCAGTACAAGATGACAGCCAGGAGAACATGCTGGCCAGATCCTGACAATATTGACCACATGGACATAGCTCATTGACCCCTGCATATTAAGCTCATGCAACATGTTTTCATGTGTATTGGGACAGCCCTAACAATCTGGGTTATGATGCTGTTTCCCTGCAAACATACATGTTACTGCATTTCTGTGGGTATATGGGGGGGCACACCTGTCAACTGTAGATTTTTGCAAAGACTCTGCTGATATTTGCTTTACATGTTGGCTCCATTTAACATACTATTATGCCCTGTCTTGGGGACTACAGGCATATCAGTAAAGAGCATAAGTGAAATTGTACTGACATACATTTGCATGACAGACTTGTTATCCTTCAGAGTCTTACTGCAACTGCGAGACCTGCTGTGTTATGACTGTATGGGTCTGTAGGGGGGGGTGATTCAACATTACTGCCATTTGCGGACTTTGCCAGACATTTCTCTCCTGTTTTCTACAGCTGACTTGCTGTGTGGGTCTGAGGGGTGGGTATGGGACCTCAAGCTAACATCCATGGCTGTGAGCTACGACCTTCCCCCCCCAGTTAGTTGTCCCCACACATATACTGCTGTGGGATTTGCCACCTTGGGTACTAATGCATAGTGCTGGGAGGCCAGTATTGGGCAGACATTACCTGGTGTCCCACATAGCTGTCAGTTGTATGCTGCTCTCTCAGTAGTCCACCCCATTCCCTTGCATGCATGCAACAATACCATACAAATGCTGCAAGAGCATACTGATACATTCATTTACTGTTAAGGTGACTGACTTACCTTGTGCCTGTGGCAGTTGTGTGTACAGTGCTTGAATGCTGCCTATGTTGCATACACACACTACACTGTCTATACATGGTAAGTTACAGGTAGTGTGATATGTGTGTGTCATCCCTTTTTACTGTGTGTGTGAGTAGAGAGAGGTATCAGTCCCTGGGTCCCTACAGTGTCAGTGTGTGTGCTATGTGTTGCCTCTTTGCCAAGGCCAGGCTATACTGGGCATGCCTCCATCTTCCTACATGGGCTGGCTTAGGGGGTTCCTCGTCCGAGACCCTCTGTGCCTGTGGGGACCTTGGCAATATTGGGGGGGCTGTGTGGCCCTTCACCATCCTGTTTTTGCTGCAGCTGTTTCCGCAGAATCATATTGTGTAACATGGCACATACTATGAACATGTGTGCACATGTGGCTGGAGAGTACTGCAAGGCTCCACCAGATATGTCCAGGGAGTGGAACTGTGACTTGAGCATCCCAAACACATGCTCTATGATGATCCTGGTTTGTGAATGTGCCTCATTATGGAATTTTTGCAGGGGTGTGTGTACATTTCTGACGGGAGTCATCATCCATGGCTCTAGTGCATAGCCAGCATCCTCCTCCAGATGACCATAAGGGATGTCCCCCCTGGGAAATCCCTGATACAGCTGTGAGTAATGCCAGATGTGGGAGTTGTGATAGCTTCCAGGGCTGCCAACACACACATTCATGATAATGTCAATAACTGAAGAAATGAACAGCCAGGAATCCAAACAACTGAAGAATGAAGAAATTTAATCCAAAAATGTTAAGCGCTTTCCTCCCTGTACAGATAAGGGACTTCCTCAGAACAAATGTTTAAAAATCAAGACATCTTTCAACACATAACCCAGCTTTTTATAATAACCCCAATTACACCAAATAAAGTCTTAAAGAGACCTCAATTCATTTATAATGCAATATAAAACAGTATTAAATTAATACTTACTTAAAAAATGTAGCTCACTATAATTTATTTAGCAAAATACAATATTTATAAAAATATTCAAAAATTATAATGTTAACCTAAAATATGCTTCAATTTAAGTACACTTGATATTGAAATTGCTTCATTAATTCCTGTAAAATTGGTTGCATTCAATCAAAGTTGTCAGCTCAATTCACAGATGTCCAAATGGACATCCAAAACCCTTCCCTGCGAATCCTTAGGCATCTGTTGTATCACAAAAAACTTAAAACTATGATCGTTATATTCTAAAATATGTCGGGCCAGTGCATTTGTTTGTTTTTTGTGTTTAATGTTCAATAAATGTTCGCTAATTCTATTTATAAATAGCCATAGCGTTTTCCCCATGTAAAATATTGGACATTTTGTGCACTTGGCCAGATAAACTACATTAGCCGTCACACAATTAAAATGGCCATACAAATTCAAAGTTCTTCCATTCAACTCAATTCAAACTTCTCTCCTGTCTCCAATATATAAGGACAAAAACTGCAATGCTGACACTTAAAATTTCCTTTAGCCCTACATGTGCTCCCTCCAAACTGGTGTTTATTACTCTCAAAAATATCCTTAAAGGACCTATCCCTCTTATATATAACCAAGGGTTTTTCCCCTACCTTCTGGGCAATATTATTCTCAAAATGTAATATATCCCAGTTGTTATAAATAACTTCCACTATCCTGTGCACATCACTATTATAACATACAATAAATCCCACTTGGGTTTTAAAATGAAGGTTTGACCTATTCACATTACTAGTTTCTTTTCCATGGGTCAAAGTTGGTTTACAAAAACCTTGTTTCCTCTTCTCAATTACTTCATTGCCAACCTCTCCCAATAAATCAACAGGGTAACCCCTTGCTTCAAACATGTCCAAAATAAATGTAACCTCTTCCAGGAAAATTGAATCTGAGCTGACCATTCTGGCCGCCCTGACCAATTTCCCCTTGATTATGGACTTTTTCTGAAAGAGGGGGTGTGCACTCGTATATTCCAAATATGAATTAGAAAAAGTTTGTTTCCTATGAATTCTTGAGCTTAACCCCCTATCCTTTGTAATGGATAAATCAATGTCCAAATAAGCTATACTATTGAAACTATGATTGTGTGTAAATTTTAAAAAAGGAACTGTATTATTAATATAAATATAAAATAGTTTCAATTCATCTTATGTACGGTTCCTCAAAATAAATAAATCATCTAAAAATCTTGTATAATAAATTATGTTGCCCATGAAAGCACAATTAAATACAAAATGTTGTTCCCAATACGCCATAATATAGTTCGCAAAGACGGGGGCACACGCTGCTCCCATTCTTACCCCTGTCTTCTGCCTGTAATACTGACCTTCAAAACTCAAATAATTATTCTGTAGCACAAACTCCATAAGGGTTACATATACATTTATGTCATCCTGATCAAAGACCCCAGTTTTTAGTAACTGTGCTTCCAGCCACAACAACCCCTCTTCATGTGGTATCACAGTAAAAAGACTTACCACATCTACTGTAACTAAAATACATTCATCGTTCACATTGATTTTACCTACTTTATCAAGGAATTCCCAAGAATCCTTGCATATGTAAGGAAAATGTTTTAAACCCCCTTGCAGTTTCTGGTCCAAATATTTCCCAATAAAGCAGGTTTTTGAAAGTTTTCCATCTACAATTGGTCTAGAAGGTGGGTTTATCAGCCCTTTATGAATTTTAGGAATTCCAAAAAAATGTGAAACTACAGGGTACTTATTCACCATATAAGCATGCTCATCCTCATTAATTTGGCCTTGGAACAACATATCATCCATAAGCAGATCAATTTTCCTATACATTATATGAATTTCATTCAATGAACTTTCAACATAGGAACCATCTAACAATAATTAATTGATCCCATCTAAATAATCAGTTAAATTCATTATAACAATACCGTTCCCCTTATCAGGTTTCATTAAATGTATATTCGGATCATGCACTAAATCAGATACCATAGATTCTTCATTTTTAGTCAAATTAGTAGTGTCATTTGGAAATTTTGATGCTAATACTTTTCGTATATCTTTTTCACATTTGCTTTCTAATAATTTTATAACATTGTTTAATGGGAAGTTAAACACACTGGGTCTCCTTAGTCCCATATCCTTATTATCAATAACACCCAAAGAATTAAACCACACCTTAAAGTTCAATTTCCTCGCATAACTTTTCAGATCAATAAGCGTATCATCCAACCCTGCCCTTCTATAGGGCACAAAGGTAAACCCTTTTGCAAGAATGTCCACATGTTCAGTTTTAACTATTCTATCTGAATAGTTATATACTTTAAAGTCACATGCTTTATTAAACACTACCCATGGTTTTAATTCATTTAACAAACTTTCCTCACTACCCCCACAAATACATACAATGTTACCTTCATTCATGTTGTTCAAACTACTAACATCATTAATCCCAACTGTCCATCTTAATTCAGATATGGAAACATTATTTTTGAATTTGTCATCCATTTGAACAACTTCAGCAGCTACATTACCAGTTTCAAACTTTTCATTATTTAAATAGACAGGCAATCTTGTTACCCCATCTGAAAAGTCCGAAAATGTTACCGCAATATTAACAGGTAAAAGCAGCTCTAGAGCCAAATCCATTAGTTCCTGCGCTGTTGGCTCTTGCTCCACACATTGGAGCTGATTTTCGGTCACGCACCCTGTTTGTTGAAATCCTGAGTGCCTCTCGGTAAAAAATTAGACTGTTGCTGCTTTCCTTTTAATCATTCTGAATGCCTTATGTTGTCCTCACTTGAAAGGGACTCCATCCACTGCCTATTCGCTTTATAACCCTCGGCGTCTGACGTAGTTGTCTTCCTCGTATCAACATTCTGATTGGACAACTCCTCTAAAACCATACTTCCTGCTGACATAGGGTACACGCTCTGAGAGGCATACTCATTTATATATCTCTTTATTTTGTTTGATTTTTGTAGAAAAATAGTATTACAAATGGATGTTACATTTGTAAAAACTCCATTGAACATAGTTTGGTTTGCATTACACTGAAAATCATTTTTGATGGACTGATTTAATTCATCTAATTCTTTAACTGCTTTATCCACTGATTGCATGTTTCATTTAAACATCAGTCTCATCATCTGCAACCCCGTTTTGTCAAATAATGCATGTAATTCAGTCAATAAATCAATGTTACCTTCAACTCCATTGGGATATTTCCACAATCTAAGACCACGGGGAACAATTTCCAAGTCAATGTTTTTTTGCAAATATAAAATTTCCATCTGTTGCTTTTTATACGATATTAATTTCTTCTCAAACACTTTTATTTTATCTACTATAGAAGAATCTCCATTTGGGAAACATTTTCTTGCCTTCTTTCAAACCCAAATGAGAACTTATTGTCCATCCATTCATAATGCCCTTGAGCATTACTATTCGACACTTCTGTGCTAACTGGTGTTTCCACATTTCCGTTACTCCTCTGCCCTTCGTCTACATTAAATTACCTATATCATATAAAATTACCTTAGCTGGGTATCTGCCACATATCCCCAAGAAACCATCATACTAGGTGACCTGAACATAGACTGGAATAGCATTAATGCTGATAATCCTTCTTCTCATAGCAACCTCCATGGTTTTACCCAAACCATTACTTCAACTACTAGGCTCAACAAACATAGTAATAGAGAAAGCATTTTAGACTGGATTCTCATAAATAAAGTCAAAGATAGTTACAAAGTAGGAACCTTGCCAGATGATGTTAGCGATCACTCCTTAACATTCATAACAAGGGAAAAGGCTGATTGTGTAAACCCCTGCACTATAAGAAACATACGCACCATCAAACATTTTAATCCAGAACTGTTTCAGTCTGAACTTAGTGCATGTAACTGGAACCCCTTAAAAACACTCCCTCTTGAAAATGCAGTACTATACTTTAACTCTACTTTTTTATCCATTCTTGACTCACATGCTCCTGAACGTATCATTAGAATTAAATCTAATGCAGCCCCCTGGCTCTCCCATGAAACCAAAAAACTTATTCTCACTAGAAATAAAGTCTGGGCCACATGGAGATCACACAGAAATAACCCTGATCTTCTACACTTTCGCCAGCTTAGAAATCTAACCAAAAAGGCAATAACAGCTGATAAAAAAAAATTCTACTTTGATCTACAACAAACTCACCTTAATAATTCTAAACTTTTCTGGTCTTCAGTCAATAGACTCCTCTCCCCAGGAAGTTCTAAAACACCTTCCCCACTTAATGCTGATCCTGATACCCCTCAACAAACTGCAGATGCCTTCAACTCTTTCTTCACTGAAACTATACAAGCTCTTGCTAAACAATTGAATGCTAACAACTCACATCCACCATGTAACCTTACAAACTCTTCCTTTAAATTCTCTCTACATCCTATCTCTACATCTTACATACACAGACTCCTTCTCAAACTAAAACCTTGTACCCCCTCTGCTGACAAGTTACCTTCACTCTTTCTACAAAAAGCTGCCAAGGTTATCGCATATCCTATTTCTATTCTCATAAATAGGACAATCAAAGAAGGAATCATCCCAGATATATGGAAGGTCTCTCACATTATCCCACTCCATAAAGGTGGTAACTCCATAGACTACTCCAACTATAGACCTATTGCTCTCCTCTCTCCTCTGGCCAAAATTATGGAGAAATGTATACACCATCAGCTTGTACAACACCTCTCTCTCCACAACATCATAGCTAACTGTCAACATGGCTTCAGACCATATCATAGTACTACGACTGCCCTTCTTTCCTTTGTAGACACTATTAATCTGAACCGTAACAACAACCTACTCTCTTCTGCCATCTTCATTGACCTCTCCAAAGCATTCGATATGGTTAACCACTCTTTATTAATCAATACTCTTGAATCCCTATCTTTTTATATCCCTGCCATTAGATGGTTTACTTCTTATCTCACTAACAGAAAACAAGCAGTTCTCTGGAATAACCACATTTCTTCTCTTTTGCCTGTTTCTATTGGAGTTCCTCAAGGCTCTATTCTTGGCCCACTTCTCTTTTCCCTCTTCATTAATGATCTCCAAACAATAATCCCTCAAGCTACCTGCATTCAATATGCCGATGATTCTACACTCATCTGCTCAGCATCTTCCACCTCAGAACTTATATCTCATACTCAAAAAGTCTTTAATACTGTCGAAACATGATTCTCTAGTCGATTCCTCTTACTAAATGCTAAAAAAACTAAACTCCTCCTCTTTACCCCCACTTCCAGGACCTCCCCTTTAAACTTCACCATCTCCTCTAACAATGCCACTGTCATCTCTCCTGACTCTACCACTAAACTGTTAGGTATTACAATTGATAATAATCTCTCTTTCAACCAACACATTAACAACTCCATAAAACTTGTCAATAGGAAAATAGGATCCTTATATCATATTAGAACATTTCTAACACCTTCCTCTAGAACTAGGATTGCTCACTCCCATCTTCTTTCCACTCTTCTCTATGCTTCTCCCATTTTTACCAACCTCAAGAAAAACAACCTTACCAAATTGGTTACCTGCTACAATAACATTGCTTCGCTAGCTACAGGAAACCCCTACAGAACACATCACTGTCTCAACCTGAAACCACTAGGCTGGCCAGAGTTTCAAAACTATCTTGCAATCCAACAACTCACTATTGCCCACAAAATTCTGTACCAACCAATGAACACCCCTATACTCTCTCAACTCATAATCCCCTATAACAATCTTAACTCTCTCCGCTCCTCTAGTAAACTATTGGCTAGTTCTATAAAATCAAATAACGCTGCTGGTGACTCCCTTTTTACCAATTCGGTAGGTACAAAATGGAATTTATTACCTAGCAACATAACAAAGATTACATCATTGCCTCTTTTCAAACAAAACATTAAACTGCACTTCCAAAACCACTGGCTGTGCTCCTGTAGTAAACCTGATTAACTTTCCACTACTTATACTCTACTTGATAACTACCTCCTACTTCTTGCTGACTCCATCCTCCACTTGGCTTTCTTCTTCTACTCCCACTTGTCTTCCTAATTACTTCTTTGCTTGTTGACTGTCTTACTTGCTCTCCTTTCCATAACTAATCCCTTCCAATTTCCCTTATTCTTAGCTCTCTTTTCTCTTACTTCCTACCTGTATCAATATCATACAAAGTATTTTTATCTTTATATAATGTTTTGGACTATAACTGTGTGTGGTAGTAATTATTTCATTTAATATCTTTATCATACAAAGTATTTTATGTTTGTATAAGCTTTTTTGGACTGGAACTGTGTGAGTTAGTAACTAACTCACTTAGTAATAATAAGGAACTGTAGAGTTGTTAGTTTTTGTCTTTTACAAACTTTCTTTGAAACACAATGATGTTTTTCCTTATTGTATTCTCTGTGGAGCTTTTCTCCCCGGGCCTCTACTGAAAATGGAAATATCTCCAGCTAGACTAGCCCGGTCAACAAATGTAAAATAAATAAAATAAATAAATAAATACATTCAAACTCCCAATATCAGGTGTTGGCTGGGTTAAAGGGTAGGCTAAGCTACCAAACACCTCATTATTGCTTAGTTTTTCAGTCAACGTATGAATATGGGCTGTATGAACAGTCAATTGCTGCTGTATTTGTTGTAACAATACAAAAATATCGTCGCTAGTGGTTCCTGCACTCTCCATTTCTCAAATGCCAAACTCGACGAAATGTAGACAGTGAAAAACTCAATAACTGAAGAAATGAACAGCCAGGAATCCAAACAACTGAAGAATGAAGAAATTTAATCCAAAAATGTTAAGCGCTTTCTTCCCTGTACAGATAAGGGACTTCCTCAGAACAAATGTTTAAAAATCAAGACATCTTTCAACACATAACCCAGCTTTTTATAATAACCCCAATTACACTTAATAAAGTCTTAAAGATACCCCATCAATTCATTTATAATGCAATATAAAACAGTATTAAATTAATACTTACTTAAAAAATGTAGCTCACTATAATTTATTTAACAAAATACAATATTTATAAAAATATTCAAAAATTATAATGTTAACCTAAAATATGCTTCAATTTAAGTACACTTGATATCGAAATTGCTTCATTAATTCCTGGAAAATTGGCTGCATTTAATCGAAGTTGCCATCTCAATTCACAGATGTCCAAATGTACATCCAAAACCCTTCCCTGCGAATCCTTAAGTTTCTGTTGCATCACTAAAAACTTAAAAAAACTATGATCATTATATTCTAAAATATGTCGGGCCAGTGCATTTGGTTGTTTTTTGTGTTTAATGTCCAATAAATGTTCGCTAATTCTATTTTTAAATAGCCTTAGCGTTTTCCCCACATAAAATATTGGACATAAATGAAGTTGTTCAAATGGAAGACGAATTCAAAAATGATGTTTCCATATCTGAATTAAGATGGACAGTTGGGATTAATGATGTCAGTACTTTGAACAACATGAATGGAGGTAACATTGTATGTACTTGTGGGGGTAGTGAGGATGGTTTGTTAAATTAATTAAAACCACTGGTAGTGTTTAATAAAGCACGTGACTTTAAAGTATATAAATATTCAGATAGAATAATTAAAACTGAACATGTGGACATTCTTGCAAAAGGGTTTACCTTTGTGTCCTTTAGAAGGGCAAGGTTGGATGATACGCTTATTGATCTGAAAAGTTATACGAAGAAATTGAACTTTAAGGTGTAGTTTAATTCTTCGGATGTTATTGGTAATAAGGATATGGGACTAAGGAGACCTAGTGTGTTTAACCTCCCATTAAACAATGTTATAAAATTATTTGAAAGCAAATGTGAAAAAGATATACGAAAAGTATTAGCATCAAAATTTCCAAATGACACTATTAATTTGACTAAAAATAAAGAAACTATGGTATTTGATTTAGTGCATGATCCGAATATATGTTTAATGAAACCTGATAAGGGGAACGGTATTGTTATAATGAATTTAACTGATTATTTAGATGGGATCAATTCATTATTGTTAGATGGTTCCTATGTTGAAAGTTGATTGAATGAAATTCATATAATATATAGGAAACTTGATCTGCTTATGGATGATATGTTGTTCCAAGGCCAAATTAATGAGGATGGGCATGCTTATATGGTGAATAAGTGCCCTGTAGTTTCATGTTTTTTTGGAATTCCTAAAATTCATAAAGGGCTGATAAACCCACCTTTTAGACCAATTGTAGATGGAAAACGTTCAAAAACCTGCTTTATTGGGAAATTTTTGTATCAGAAACTGCAAGGGGGTTTAAAAAGTTTTCCTTACATATGCAAGGATTCGTTGGAATTCCTTGATAAAGTAGGTAAAATCAATGTGAACGGTGAATGTATTTTAGTTACAATAGATGTGGTAAGTCTTTTTACTGTGATACCACATGAAGAGAGGTTGTTGTGGTTGGAAGCACAGTTACTAAAAACTGGGGTCTTTGATCAGAATGACAAAATGTATATGTAACCCTTATGGAGGTTGTGCTACAGAATAATTATTTGAGTTTTGAAGGTCAGTATTACAGGTAGAAGACGGGGTTAACAATGGGAGCAGTGTGCACCCCCATCTTTGCGAACTATATTATGGCATATTGGGAAAAACATTTTGTATTTAATTGTGTATTCATGGTCAACATAATTTATTATACAAGATTTTTAGATGATTTATTTATTTTGTGGAATGGTACAGAAGATGAATTGAAACTATTTTATATTTATTTTAATAATACAGTTCCTTTTTTAAAATGTACACAGAATCATACTTTTAATAGTATAGCTTATTTGGACATTGATTTATCCATTACAAAGGATAGGGGGTTAAGCTCAAGAATTTATAGGAAACAGACTTTTTCTAATTCATATTTGGAATATACAAGTGCACACCCTCCCTTTCAGAAAGAGTCCATAATCAAGAGACAATTGGTCAGGGTGGCCAGAATGGTCAGCTCAGATTCAATTTTCCTGGAAGAGGTTAAATTTATTTTGGACATGTTTGAAGCAAGGGGTTACCCTATTGATTTACTGGGAGAGGATGGCAATGAAGTAATTGAAAAGAGGAAAAAAGGTTTTTATAAACCAATTTTGACCCATGGAAAAGAAACTAGTAATGTGAATAGGTCAAACCTTCATTTTAAAACCCAAGTGGGATTTATTGTAACAACTGGGATATATTACATTTTGAGAATAATATTGCCCAGAATGTAGGGGAAAAACCCTTGGTTATATATAAGAGGGATAGGTCTTTTAAGGGTATTTTTGAGAGTAATAAACACCAGTTTGGAGAGGGCACATGTAGGGCTAAAGGAAATTTTAAGTGTCAGCATTGTAGTTTTTGTCCTTATATATTGGAGACAGGAGAAAAGTTTGAATTAAATGGAAGAACTTTGAATTTGTATGGCCATTTTAATTGTGTGACAGCTAATGTAGTTTAGCTGGCCAAGTGCACAAAATGTCCAATATTTTATGTGGGGAAAACGCTAAGGCTATTTAAAAATAGAATTAGCGAACATTTATTGGACATTAAACACAATAAAAATAAACAAATGCACTGGCCCAACATATTTTAGAATACAATGATTATAGTTTTAAGTTTTTACTGATACAACAGATGCCTAAGGATTTGCAGGGAAGGGTTTTGGATGTCCATTTGGATATCTGTGAATTGAGCTGGCAACTTCGATTGAATGCAGCCATTTTTCCAGGAATTAATGAAGCAATTTAGATATCAAGTGTACTTAAATTGAAGCATATTTTAGGTTAACATTATAATTTTTGAATATTTTTATAAATATTGTATTTTGCTAAATAAATTATAGTGAGCTACATTTTTAAGTAAGTATTAATTTAATACTGTTTATATTGCATTATAAATGAATTGATGAGGTCTCTTTAAGACTTTATTAAGTGTAATTGGGGTTATTATAAAAAGCTGGGTTATGTGTTGAAAGATGTCTTGATTTTTAAACATTTGTTTTGAGGAAGTCCCTTATCTGTACAGGGAAGAAAGCGCTTAACATGTTTGGATTAAATTTCTTCATTCTTCAGTTGTTTGGATTCCTGGCTGCTCATTTCTTCAGTTATTGAGTTTTTGACTGTCTACATTTGGTCGAGTTTGACATTCATGGTAATGCCCTGGGCTTTGCACATGATCTGGCAGTTAATGGAGGGGAAGCCCTTGTGGTTTATGTAGACCCTACACTGCTCACTGCATGGTGCTTTGATGTGGATGTGCATGCTGTCTATAGCACCGAGTACTTCCAGGTATTCAGCTACATGGTAGAAGAGGAGCATATTTCTGGTCAACTCCTCACAGGTGTGGGAAAAGTATATGTGCTCACCAGCATGTAGTAGCATAGCATCCAGTAACTGGTGGAGTACCCTGGATGCAGATGCCTGTGAGACCCCCATGATGTCCCCAGTAGATCTTTGTAAAGTACCTGTAGCTAGTATTCTTAAGCCTACACATAACTTAATATTCACTGGGATGGGCTCCCCTCTGTTCATTCTGGCTCTGAGGTGAGGCCGGAACACCTCAACAAGTTGTTGAAGTATGTCCCTGTCCACCCTGTAGCACTCTACTATCTCCAGGTCATGTAGCCCCTGGTAGTTTACCCTGGGTATGAACACTCTTCTCCTCCTCCTGAGTCTGGGGCAGTTGTCAGCATTATCCTCCTCACCACCATCAGCCTCCAGCACATACTGATGTATCAAAGCGATGACAGCCCCTAGCATTTTTTCAGTTAAAATTCCAAGGTTTACACCAAAGGTGCAGAGTTTGTGGTGTGGGAAAAAGCAGACTGAGGGGTGTTTGCATACTTCATAGTAGTATGCTGCAACTGCTGCCTGTGTGATTAGCCATCTATGATACATTCCAGCTGCCAGCTATATTATTCATGCCTTTGAATTGGCCACTGTGAGTGTTAGAGGCATTAGTGGTAAGTTGTACATAATTGCCTTTATTCTGCTGTTGCCATTTTTTTAATTTTTTTTCTTACATCTCCTCCCATTTTCAGCTATGGAGCCACCTGCTAGCTGTATTATTGTTGGGTGCTTTCAATGGCCCAGAGTGCGTTGCAGAGTCCCATATTAGTGATTTCTACTTCATTTCTCCATTATTGTTCTGTTGCCCTTTATTTCTTGCTTTTGCATCTTTTCCCATTTTTAGCCATGCAGCCACCTGCCAGCTGTAGTACTGGTTGCCTTCAATGGCCCAGAGTGAGTTGCAGAGTCCCATATTACTGTTTTGTAGTGTATTTTCCCTGTTCTGCTATTTCCTTTTTTCCATATATCCTTCCTGTTTACGCCAGGGGGCGTGCCATGCAAACCCATTGAGCTAGTGTAAACAATGCTTTGAAGAAAAGGCTCTGCCCTGGATGTGAACATGCTTACTGTTTCTAAGCTTAGCAAAGCACGGCTATGCTATCTGGGACACACCTCCTCACTTAGCTGTGCTTAGCTAAGCACAAACCCGGGCAACAGAGCTCCAATGTGCTTATAGCAAGCATGACACATCCACTTTTCATGTCATCTATCTCTACTCTTACACAGCCCTGTTTCAGCACCTACACGGTTAGGTGCAGTCTGACACTCAGAAGAAATTTGTGATTCAGTATAAGTCCCCTCATTAACATACCCCACTGCCTTACTCCATAAGTTACTGCACTCACACTGAGCCTTTCCCCTTAAGAACCACTATTCCCTGGTATTGTTTTCATTCTGCATGCCATTGATTATAATGGCAAAATGCAGATTTCATATTAATTTGTGTTTTTATATATTTTTTTTTATTTTCCCCACAATCCCATTTGCATGGCACTGCCTATGCTTAAATGGCTGAAATCGGCCCAAAACAACCTTTTATTTAAAAAAAAATAAACTATTTTTAATGCCAATGGCCATATATTTGGTCATTGGCATGCCTTATAAATGGAATACATGCTTTATTTGAGGCTGTCATGCCTCCGTTTTCTTATTTGCAGAAATGTATTCTGCTACTAGCTGAATACCTTTCTGCACCCTACACTGTTCCTGCATGGAAACCTGCCTACTTCCTGGATCACTAATTCAGATCATTTGCATGGTTTTCACCAGCAAATGAGCTGATTAGCATATTGCATGGCTTTTCATGCAGGAACAGTGTAGGGCCACTCGTGCACGTCAAAATGGCATATTCCTGGATCACTCAACAGCCATACTCCATGCAGGAGCAGCTACACTGCTTCTGCATGGAGCTTAAATCTTTGTGAATCCTGGGGAGAGTCTAAAGATTAGGATTAGAGGGGTTCAAATCAAATCAAGCATGCACTAAAAGCTACATTCATACTGATTTTATACTGGGAGAGTAGGGAGGCTAATATGTGGTTCAGGTCTGAGAACAGTAATAATGTGCAAGGACTGCTTATTGGACAAGTGAAATTCATAACTTCACTAGGCAGTATTGCTTTGGGAAGCTACAGATATGGATTTTACAAGTGAAGTGTATGTAATATTTGTTGTCTTGTATTTAAAAATTGCAGTCTGTGATTTGGTTTATTTTATTTTGCTTTTTATTAAACTAAGTACAGCTTTGAGTACAGATGTGTTTTAACTGCCCTAAGCTGTTTTGGGTGTATTAGTGTCTATAACCACACAATGGAGATGAAAAGCGAAAAACAAAACCAAAACCAAACTTGAATTTGTTCTGGAGAAGTCAAATGAGGGACCAAGACCAGAAGGCAAACGATTAATAATTTTTTAATTACTTATTACAGGAAGATGGATAAGAATTTTAAAGTGTTTTTATCAAAATTGTTTAATTATTCAAATCAGTAATTTATACATATTTTTTATGGTTTGGGTAATGGTGTAATACGATGAGTTAGGTTAATTATTCAATTGAATTTGCTAATTGATGTTTTTATTGATAGATTATGGTGCTCATATAAGAGAGTTGTTGGGAATGATATGTTTTTTGACTTCTGATGAAGACGTTCGAAAACGCAATTTGGATGTATAGCATTAAAGTGTGTTTTGCTGGTTTCGTGAATAAAGCTGCTTTGGATCATTAATCGTTTGCCTTCTGGTCTTGGTCCCTCATTTGGCTTCTCCAGAGCGAATTCAAGTTTTGTATTAGTGTCTATGATTTGCATTTGTGCTATGCAAGCATTTACTTTAGTTTTTAGCAAATAGCCTAAATATTGCATATTTAAGGGAATTTTAGTAGCTTTTATGACAAGCCGAGGAGCTGTTGAAGAAATGCCAAGACTGTAGCTAAAACACACCCTTTATGTATGCATGCATTGTGTATCTATCTCTTTGTTTATGCATGCGTATATATGTCACACCCCTCAACCTCTTAGAGCAAACAATCTGGGCAAAGCCATAAATGAAGTGGGACAAAGGCCCAAAAATAAGGACAATTTTTAAATATTGCTCTTACAAACTTTGAAAGTTGATAGAATAACAGGTTTTGCATTAGCATGACTTTTCTAAAGGATATGAAATCTTAAACTCAAATGTCTGTCATTATTTTCTAATTTCAGTCTGTAATGATTTTCCACAAATTTGGCAGAAAACCACAAGTATATGAAAAACAGACCAAAGTATGAGGCTAAAATGTGGACATTCTGAGAAAATCTGTACAGTTGAGAGGTATGGTATATGTATATAGATATGTGCATACATCCAGATAGATATACATATAGATATAAATTAAGACACAGGTAGCCCTCATCAGTGAAATCAGCTTTATCCTTCTTTCTAATTGTCTCATTCATCTTCTGAGAGATCTCACAAAAGCATCTAAAAAAACCCTGGCACAGATCCTCATAAAATGAGAAGAGCATAGACCAAATTGCAAATAAAAGCAGACTCCAGTGACCACAGCTATGCATACCTTGTCTGCAACAGGTTAAGTGGAAGACAGTTTCAAAGCACCATTAAAAGCTTTCTCCAAAGCATTTTTATCGTCCTATCCTTTGAGTCAAGGAAGAAAGACAGTTTTTTTTTTCCCATGGTCTATTTGACTGCAGGGATCTAGAAATTAAACATAAACCCACAAATTCCTTTTTTTCTATCTTTAGAGGATGCGTGGAAAATTTGGGAGGTTTGGAGACCTATAATGAACAAAATGGATAACACTGGAATCTGTTTTAGGATGTCAGATGAAAAGAAAAAGCACCTGGGGACTGTTAGTACAAATTGCGTGTCTTCTTTTTTGTTGAAAAATGTGAAATGTAGATATTTTAAGCACAACGTATGACAATCTTCATAAAAGGCCTGAGGATGCCAACTCATTTGGCACAGAGAAAGAGAGAGAGAGAGAGAGAGAGAGAAGAGAGAGAGAGAGACCAAGCCATGACTTTGATCCAAGTAACCCAAGTTTAATTAACGGCCTTGGCATCTGTTGGAGATGGTTGAAGAACAAGAATGATGTGGCTTAAGCTTCTTACTTCTCTTTCAGGGTGGAGGAGAAGTGGGGAATGATGTGTGATTGGACATGCTCTCAGTGGTTGAATTGCAGTTAGATACCAGGGATCAAACAGATAGTACAGTCTACAAGAAAGTAGGCCCAATTGATTACATTGTACATGGAAATGTAGAAGTGAATAACAAATATCCATTGCACAACAACATGATGGACATGAATAGGCATGGGCAGGGAAATAAGTCTTGCTCAAAATCTAGTTATCTTTACCCTCTCTCTCTCCCAAGAATAAAAGGGCCAAAGAGCTCACTCATAAGGGAAAACATGAGTCAGTAGAGTCACTGTGAAGGTCGGGCTCAATAGTGAGTGACCACAAAAAGAAAAAATAAATAAAAGTTTTCAAAGAAAGAAAGAATAAGAAAAGTTTCTTTGCATTTCTTTATGAGGTAAGTATTTGGATGCTTTGGAAACACTGACAATAATGTTATATATCGTGTGCCTGAGAACTGTGTCAGTAAAGAAGAGTTTGTGAAGGTGAACTAAAAGGAGAGGGAGTATCTTTGCCTCTACTGGTCTATAACAAGAAGACTGCCATCCTGTAAGAGTCACTGTAAGCTGAAAATTCATATAGAGATGTAGGTCTTCTCTGGATAACATCTGATGACAAACTCATTTACCTATATCACTCAAGGAAAGGAGTAGCAGAATAAGAAAGGCTTTTGACTGATACATGTAATGTTGCCATCTTCGCTTATTTGTCAAAGAACTTTTGGTGAAGACTTTCTGAATGATGGGCACTTCCAAGATGGCTGCACATTTAGAAACAGCTTATTTCTAGCTCTCCCAGTGTGAAAGCAGAAACTCAGCAGAAAAGGCCAGTAGATTTGTCTTTATGGGTAAATTTCAGTAACTGGCTAGTAAGTGCACTCCTGGATGCCAGGAAAAAAGAAATATAGAAGACCTGGAAAATGCAGCTACAAAAGTGAGGAAGAAATACTGACTGGGGAAAGTTCTGCAGCTGCTGAGCAAAAAGCAATGCAACCTTCAGACATGACTTCCAATAATCTACAGGAAGATATAAGACAACTGCATATGGACCTGGTTAAAATAAACAAAACACTGATGGAGTATATCAAGCAATAAAAGGCTGGAAAATGGAATAAGCTTTAAACAGATATTCAGATGAGATGATAAAGCTGCAAAAATCAGACATCAAAATGAAGAAAAGGCTGGTTGAATATAAGACTGCTCAGGAAGAGATGTTTTTAAAAATAATAGAACTAGAGAACGGAAGATGTAGGTAAAACCTGAGATTTTCAGCTATACCAGAGACACTAGAAGCAACAGACTGCATTAATTTTATGAAAGCACAAATAAGAAACTGGACTGGTATTCCATAGTAGGAGTCGTTAGTGGATAGAGCATATCATGTGCATATTACAATCCTGGCTACAAGATGCAATCCTACCCGCAGAAGGAGTTGATTCTGACAAAACTGTGGCAGAAGGACAAAGTACTAAAAGTGGGAGACAGCAATGTTGGTGAAGAATGATTACTCATTGTACACCAGACAAAAAAGGAGCACATTTATTCCATTATTCAGGGAATGCTGAGATGCACGTGTGAGATTCAAACTGCTGTACCCAGCTGTCTTCAAAGCATTCTTCCCTGGAGGGACAAAATCATTTTTTGATGAAGTACATGCTAAGGAAGAAATACAAAAGTTTGTCCAACAAAAAGTAAGTTGTGAAACAGAATGAGATTCTGCTTCTTGTTCTTATGGTAATAAAGACCACAGAGAGACTGTACCTGTGAAATCTTTTCAAATCTTTCAATGGAAAATGTTGGAGAGAAGGAAGGGAGCATGAAAGTTGACTGGAAGAATCAAGAGACAAGATTTTGCGGATGAACAGTAATAAAACCAGTAACTTAATGTGGGATTACAATGTAATAATGATATTTGTGAAATATGACATAACAAGAAAACTTAGAAACATTGGCCTTTTTCAGAATTTGTTGAACTTGTGGGGACTCTAAAGCATATGCCCAACTTCATGTCATTAATGTTTGAAAAAGTGCTTTCAGGAGGGGAAGAGGAGAGAGAAAGTTAAATGTAAGTAAAGATTTTTTTTTTCTTTTCTTGAATAGTACTAATTGTGTGGCATGTGATTTTCTTTTTATGCTATAAAGTAACATTTTTTCAGTTATTTTAAGTATAATGGGATTGTAAACAGGTGCTGCTGTTCTTTTTTTCTTTTCTTTATCCCTTCTTCTGTCTTTCTTCTTGCTCGGTTTTAAGAAATTTAAGCACTGCAATGTAAAACAAATTCTGGTTAAAAAGCATGATAATAGAAAAATTAATGTGCTTTTTTCTCATTCTTGCATGGGGGAATGGCGGGTTTAAAGACAATAGACTTATTTATTAACAAGTTTTAAATGAGAGCAAGTAAATTAAAAATAACAAAGACTATTATTAGGCTTTTTCTAGCAAATATATGAATGTTCAGTACAAATTCTGCATCTGGTCTTCATGTTTCCATGTAAATACTCTGATAAAGAGAAACTGGCTGCCTGGTTCTCTTGCCTCCATGCAGACAATCTGATAAGGATAAACTGGTTACAGTCTGGTGGAGAATTATTGGCTGAGGAAAAAAAAAAGAAAAGAAAATTTGGTTAGGAGATAATGTTCTCTGTTAGCACTTCGGGGGGGGTTTCCAAGGGAGATAATGCTCTCTGAAAGCATTCTGGGGGTTTCCCAAGGTAGTTAATGTTCTCTGAAAGCATTAATGGATTGTCCCAGTTGGGAGAGCTATAAAGATAAGACAAAACTTATCAGCACGTGGTAGAAGCACAGGCTGCACCATGCGTCTTAGCATGGATAACCTTTCTTTTAGGCTAACTCAAGTCTATGAGTGTGGCTGTCAGTTTGGGACTTTGGTTCCTATTTGGAGGTTAAATTTCAATATTTGAAGGTGTACATAGTTTTGTGTGTTAGTATTAAGTTAATAGGTTTTAGGGAGATATTGGGGGGCATGTTTTTGAGGGTTTTCAATAAAACAAAAAGTTTTATAAGATGTGACATTGGCTCAAATGGATATGACAAGAAACAACTGTATAAAATTTCAACCTAGAAACAGTGCATGCACATAACACAAAAGGTGGAACTTGACATTTAACAAAAAAGTGTTATACATAAAAGAAGGGAATAATAACTTTTTAATACAATGATGCTTTCTGTAATGTCTTTAAATGTAAATGGCCTCATAGATAAATACAAACAAGAAAGAGTAGTAAACTATATTAAACATGCAGAGTACAAACAGCTATGTTACAGGAGATACATTTAGAAAGAACTGAACAAGTGAATTTGATAAAGAAAGATAAATGTTAACGTATTGCAGAATAGGCAGAATCTCACAGAACAAGAAGAGTATTAAATGCAGAATGCCAGACAGAAAATAAGGAATTACATCAATTATATGTACACTTTTAGAAAGGTTGCTGTTAAGCAACTGTTTTTGATAATAACACTAGAGCACAAAAACTTTTAGCACAACAACTCAGGCAACAGAAAATAGAAAGGGCTGTAGCCAGACTTAGGGAGCCTAAAACAAAGAAGGTAACAACAGATCCTCTATAGGTATTAGAAATATTTCAGAAATTCTATAAGAGTCTCTATAAAGCAGAGAAATATGAAAATGAAGAAAAGATACAAAAGGGGGTGTTTATGGAAGAATTAAATATGCCATGGTTAGAGGTAGATGAGGCTCAATTACTAATGGTTAGGATAGGAGGAGATGAGATCAAAATTGTGATGTATAACCAATCTACAGGAAAGTCCCCATGAAGAGATGGTATCCTTATGGAAGTTTGCAGGCTAGGAGGGAAAAATTGATAAAGATCTGTACGGTTTTGATTAACATTATTTTAAGAGGAGAAGTACCAACATCCTGGAAGAAAGCAGTGGTAGCTGAAATACCTAAAGAGGGTAAAAAGATCCATCAGATCCAGCTTCATACAGGTACATTTCAACACTAAATCATAATTATAACATGTTCATGTCTATAATGGCTAAAAGAATGGCAAAAGTAATGCCAAAACTGACAGATATGGATCAATGTGGCTTTACAAAGGGGAGGCAAACATTTGATAACATTAACAGAACATTGATGATCCAGAAGGAAGCAGAATGTAAGAAAATCCCATTGTTGGTAGTAGGTCTTGATGCAAAGAAAGCATTTGACAAAGTAAGCTGGGATTTTATGAGCAGGCAATGGAAGTATTTGCATTTCCTGAAAAAAAAATAAGGTTGATTAGGAGTATATATGAGGGTTCTGAGCTGAAAATTAAAGTGTGTGGGGTCTTCTCTTATAATTTCTGCTTGAGTAGAGAGGAACCAGGCAGAAGTGTCCTCTTTCCCCTTTATTATTTGTATTATATTTAGAACAATTGGGAAAGAAAATAAGAGACTCAGAAATTCAAGGATATAATTGTTATGGTAGTCAAGAAAAGCTGACTTTATTTGAAGATGGTATTATTTTATACCTGACAAAACCAGAAAGAGACATCACAGTGTAGTGGAACATTTTGAGATAGTTTCAGATCTTTTCAGGATACAAAATTAATGAAGCTTATACAAAGGCAATAACGGTAAATTATATACCCACACATGAATTGGTTCAGGAATATCCATATTTATGGGGACATGATAAAATGAAGCATTTAGGAGTATGGATTAAAATGATTCTAGTGTGGAAGGTAAGGGTATGTGGGAAGAGACTAAACAAAGGTTGTCACAATCCACTTCAATAAAGAGACAGCACACTGGATGGACCTTTGAAGAACTTTATTGAAATCATAAACATAACTTATTGTAACATAACTTTATTGTTTATTACTTCTTCCACTTTGTTAAACAAAACATCTTTTAACCATCCATCAGGGCAGCATATCTCCACTCATCTAAATAACCAGTGTCCTCCCTTCTGCTCACTTATTCATAAACTTCAGGCAGCATCCACCTGCTCACAGTCAGCACCAAATCCTTACATCCATCCAAAACCACAGGGGGAAGCAACATCCAACCAATCACTTTCACCCCAAATTTCCTCACATCAAAACACACACCAGAGGAGGAACAGAAGAAAGACAAGCCTGCACCTCTTCTCTGCCTAAACACCCCTCACCTGATAAAACAATCATAACAACTACCAAAGAAAATGGGAGGGCCAGGTGGATATCAAAAGCATTCCAAAATGTCCTCTCTAACCAACTGTCAACATTTAAAACTAATCTAAGCCCACCCTACACCTACCTCACTTCCTCCCTCCATCCTGCAAAAAATTAATCCTTCCATACCCAGTTTTAACCCCAGCCCTACTAAAAATCCCTGCCTTATCCCATCCCTACCAGATCAATACCCCCACTTGCTCACCTACACTCCACAGGTGAAGTTGTCATGTGACAAATTTGTTACCAAACCTCATTTGTCACGATCCACTTCTATAAATAGACAGCACACCAGACAGACCTTTGACAAACTTTATTGAAATCATAAACATAACGTATTGTAACATAACTTTATTGTTTCTTACTTCTTCCAATTTGTTAAACAAAACATATTTTAACCATCCATCAGGGCAGTGTAGCTCTGATTACCCTACCTGAATAAGCAGCATCCTCCCTTCTGCTCACTTATTCTTAGACTTCAGGCAGCATCCACCTACTCACCTTCAGCACAAAATCCTTTCATCCATCCAAAACCACAGAAGGAAGCAACATACAACCACTCACTTTCACCCCAAACTTCCTCACATGAAAACAAACAGATGAGGAAAAGAAGAGGGACAAGCCTGCCCCTCTTCTCTCGCCACTAGCCTGACCCAGGCTGTTTCCCCTCATGTAGTCCCAACCTTTTACCATATGCTCCAAAAATAAACCCAAATTCAAATTAAACAAATCCAACCCCAACTCACTGAAGTGCACCCCATCTTACCTTAACCACAATGAATCCCTCCTTGTGCTCTATCATCTGTATTCCCACTGGCCCCAGCTGCATCGCCAACCTAAAGTTAACAAATTGTCGTGCCCACTCTACTGCCAAAAACTTCATAGTGTGCCTCCAAAACAAATTTGGTATTATCTCTGACCACACCACGCACACACTTGGATACAACTTCTATAGCATAAATAAATCCTCCCTTATCTGGTACAACAATTGCCACTTTGGAATGAGACCCAAATCATACCTGCCAAGTGGGCAACCAAGACTTGAGGAAGCCCAACCCCTGATTGTATCCATGCAAATTCATGTATAATCCAACCCCACCTGAGTCCTCTAATGCTGCGCCATGTAATTCTCCAGCCAAACTGATGCAAGCCCAAATCCAAGCCATTAATCCTAACTGCAGCCCTCCGTGCTGCCTAATAAACATACAAGTGGCCCAAGATGACAATCTCCTTACATAACAAAAAAAATAAAAACTTTGTACCAAACTCAATATCCACTGTCTAATACAAGACAAAAAAGCATTCTAAGACCATCTCTCCACCCTCTTAATAACCTCAAATGAACTACCTTATTTTGGTAAATCTGAAGCTCTATGCAACCGAATAGAATGAGTAGAAAACCTCTTGCCTACCACACCCATACAGTGGAGTGCCCTTCTCATGATGGACATCAACTGCCCCCCATTATCACCCTACCTCCTTTTGATCAACAAACCAAATCCTGTGAATGGCCCATGTGGGACACTAAAAATTTTGAGTTCAAACCACAGGACACATCTGATCACACTTATCTTTCTCCAAGACTGTTTGCATGTCCCTCCCAGCCTGATCCATCTTAGATTTCTTTAGCTGAATGTGTACTTCCCCAGGAAGTAGCATAACATCCTCCCAAGCCAATGACCCCAACACCTCTGACACTCTAAAAGCCCTAAAATACATCCATAACCTCAATGTCACCCACAAAACATAATCAACTGATTCTCCATACACCACAGCTAGGCCTGGTAATAAAACCTTCAAAACTTGCCTTGTCAACAGCCAACACTTATCTCTATTCAGGCCATCCATTCTACCCTATCCTTTCAACTTACACCCCACTGTCCAAGATTTAGTGAAATCCCACAACCTGGCCACATGAGAAAATATACTGATTGCAGACAAGTCCACCTTTACCGACTGCACTGCCCTACTCTGCACATGAGCTCATGCTTGCAACAGCAAATCTTTTGACCAAACTCCATCATCCTCAGGCAGCGGTAAAATAAATCTATCAAAATCACACAGTGCCCTACCATATACCATTCTGGTAGACACTGCTCAGGACTGCTCCACCGACTTCCTGGTCACTGCAACCCAATTTTCCTCACCTCACAAGGGGATGCTTACCCTAAACTGATGGTAAAATGGCAACAAATAAATATAGAGACGGAGATACAGTTGCTAATAGATTTTTTTGCACCACAAGAGAAAACTTTGATAGAAGAAATCACTGAACTACAAAAACGGCTTGATAAAGAATATAGTAAAGAAGTTTATACCAATAGAATGGATGAAGCTTTTTGCTCACTAACTATTTTGGACAGTAAACTTCAGCAAACCAAAACAAAAAAGTTAACTTGAGACTTTAATGACTTCTCAACAGGTTGGATATTTATCTGGCCAAGAGAAAGCTACAGTAATACAGACAACCGAGCACTTGATTTGGCTCAGAAAGAAGAAAGGTATTCATCCTATCAGAAACCAAGACATAATAGCTTTAGAACCAATAGGGAACCTCACCGTGAAGTGAGGAGGTACATTGAGGTGAACAACCAACCAGATGAACTCAGTGTTAACCAGGAAGATGGCGGAAACCAAACAGCAGCCACTATGACTGTTATTTCAGCTAGAATGGAGGGCATTAGCCCTCATATAACAACAGAAAACAACCAGAATTTAAGGAGAGACATAGGTTCAGTTAATGTGAATGTACTAACCACAAGGAACATCAATACAGAATCTACAGACACCATAGAGATGGGGGAGGGCTCCATACAACTAGGGGCAAGACCCAAAACTGCTCACATAGCAGAGAACAGTCAGCATTCTTTTATTTTTTACCAGCTCCCACCAAGAAGAAAAATGAAGGAGGAGATCACAGCAAGACATGAGAAAAGTGAAAAAGAAAAGGACTTCTCAGTGACTGATGAAGGTGTTAATATTGTATATAATTTATCTGACTATGTCCTATCTGAAACTGAAAGGTATGTGTTGAACAAAGGGCTTACTTTTGTTCCTAGTAACAATAGCGATTTTAGTGATGTCATAATGGGCTTAACGATGTTTGGCAGGAATGTTATACTAAAGCACATGTTTGGGAATGATAATACTAACAAACAAGTAACTTGAAAGCAACCCAGTACATTTGTCCCTTTGTTTAATTCCACCATGAATACTTTTATTAAAGTATGTGAACAGGAAATTGGAGGCTATCTACAGAGTGATTACAATAAGAAGTTTTTTAACTTAACACTAACAAAGAGGGAAGCATTAACTTCCACACAACCAAATACACAAATCATTATTAAATCTGCTGATAAAGGAGGAGTAGTAGTCATAATGAACAGAGATTTTTACCACACTAAATTAAGTGAAATGTTAATGGATACAATAACTTTCATGCAAATATCACTAATTGTTGTTGATAATGTTATTTCTAGAATTAGAAAATGTTTAGAAGTTTTGAAAGATGAAGGACTGATGGACATGGACTTATATAATTTCTTAAATATAGAAAATCCTGTTATTCCCATTTTTAAGGCCCTACCCAAAATAGACACATATATAAAAAAAAAAGATTAAGGCCAGCAGTATCAGGTAGGGGGTGGATGACAGAAAACATCTCAATTTGGGTCGAATGTACTCTGAGATCAGCATTAACACAAGTTACACATATTTTAAAAGCTACAGGTGACTTTTTAATGAGTCTAAGTGAGTTTATCAGACAAACAGAAATAAGGAAAACGTATGTAATGGTAACATAATAGCTTTGTCCAGATTAATTTCTGATTTGTGGATATTTGATACTAACAAGAACAGACTTATTATAGAGATGCTTAGACGTACTTTGGAGTGCAATGTTTTTGTTTGTCAAAACAAGCATTATCGCCAGATACAAGGGGTTGCCATGGACACCCCTTGTGCCAATACATATGCCAATTTAGTCATGACATTTTGGGAGCAGCATCATGTCTTAGGAAAATATCATGGTTGGTTTAACAATAGTTGTTTTTATAAATGTTTTGTGGATGACGTATTCCTGTTGTGGGATGGTGAACTGCGAGAACTTGTAGCCTTTATAGAATACTTAGAATCTACTACATCTTTTTTAAGATTTTACATGAAATCTTCCAGGATTCAGTTGGATTTTTTAGATGTAAGAGTTATACAAAATGAAGATGATTTTAAAACTGCACTCTATAGAAAAGATTGCTGGAAAAACAATGTATTAACATATGACAGCATGCAGCCAAGATTTACCGTTGACAACATAGTGGTAGGACAGTTGTGCAGTTGTCAAGATTATGCACAGATGAGGACATGTTTGAGATGGAATTGGATAATTTAAAACACAATTTTACTGAGAGAGGATATAAACAATACAAGTTAGAGGGAATAGTTCAGAAAAAAGTAGGTCAAAGGATGGACAAGATGCAGCCATGGTTACTACGTGACCGAGAGGAAAATGGTATGAACAACAACTCTACATGACAGGAGAATAAAATAAGACTGATGTTTACTTACAGCAACAATATACATGGAGTATGTGATATAGTGTGGAAACATTGGAAAATTCTTCTTACAGATGAAAAGATAAAGAAAGTTATAGGGAAAGTACTAATGTTTGGTTTTAGAAGGAATAAGAACTTAAACGATTTATTATATCATGAAGGGAACAAAAAGATTCATGTTAAATCTAGATTTAAAGGGACCAGACCCTATGGTACCTGTAAGGCATGTCCTCACATAAATACAGACATCATATTCACACACCCCATTACTAATAGAGTGTACCACTTCCATACATATGCTAGCTGTAAGACCCTGAATATGACATATTTCGCTACCTGTAGATTATGTGCAGGATTTTATGTAGGGAAGACAAATTGTAAGTTAATAAAATAGAATATTAACCCATTTGTCTGCAATAAGGCTACATAATGAGCACAATGCCTTATGTCAAAACATTCATCAGTTTCCAGGACATGATTTTAGGTTTTCAGTAATACAGAGAATACACAAGAGTTTTTTTGGGGGGGACCTGGTAAATGAAACAGAATATCAGGAAGCAAGATGCATTATAGAGTTAACAGCACATAGATTCCCAGGACTGAATTATGTCATTCCCCTTAAGCAAGCCCTAAAGAAAAGGCGGATAAATTACTGATTTTCATTGGTTGTTATTTACTATTTAAACTGCTAGATTTTTTTACTTAATTGTCTGAAGGGCACTAGCCTGAAAGCGCTTACACATCATTGTTGGTATTCTGATTTTATGTTGTTTTATGCTGTTTAAGTGGTTAAACCTTGGACTTTACTTCTTGGTGGTTGTTGCCATTTTTACTGTGCAATTTGCTTTCTGTGGGCAGCATTACCTTTGGTAAGGTTATTCTCTATTTCTGGTTTGGACCTCATCTGTCACTGCCACTGGCTCTCCTGCTGCCATCAGAGCTAGCTGCTGAAACCTGGAAAACTGAAGGCGAGCAAAACTATCAGCAATCCTATGCATAGTACCCGCTACATGCAGACTTGTAAAAGAAAAGTTAATCAACAAACTCTGTAAAACTAACTTAAGCAAAACCAACAATAACCATTCTGACTTAGCCATCTTCACCTGCAAAACCTTAACCACTGCACTGTTGTCCAAATTAAATACAATCCTCATTCCTTTCAACCACTCCTGTCAAATCACAGATGCATCCCAAATTGGCATTAACTCTAAGAAAACAACATCCCTTTTCCAGGCATCATGCCATTTAGCCAGCCAAGGAACTGCAAACCACCAACCCTGAAAATATGCCCCCATACCAATGCCTCCTGCTGCATCTGTAAATAACTGCAAATCCCATTGACCTACCCACTCTGACTGCCAAAAAGTAACTCCATTAAATTGCTCTAAAAATGCTAACCATTGAGTTAAATCTTCATTGGTCAATTTCCCAAGTCTCACCTAATGATGTTTAGTTTACCCCTTTCAGCAGTAAGGCCACAGATCTACAAAAAGTATGACCAGGGTGTTTACCCAACATGCAAAATTCAGAAGCTCTAAAAGCTCCATGACATCCTTAACCTGCACTTTATCACTAGACTTCATCAAAACTATCTTTTCTTTCAAATAGGTTATCTCTTTCTTTGGTAGGCAAAACAAACGTTCCACCTCAACCAGTAAACCGAGAAAATCTAAGGACTTCATTGGCCCTTCCAATTTCTGTCTAGCCAATGGGACCCCCACTTCCTTGCACATTCCTACAGACTGCTACATAGCTACCACAGCACTCTTACACTCTTCGCCTACTAAAAGTAAGTCATCCAAGTAATGCACCGCTGTCTGCTGATCCATCCATTGCTGTCAAATTTAGTGTAACACTGTGCTAAACTTCTCAAAAGTAGCAAAGGCTACAGAGCAACCCATGTTATTGTCTTTGTCTTGACCTTTTATGTTGTTGTAATTTGCGGAGCTTTTCTCCCTGGGCCTCCACTGAAAATGGATATATATCCAGCTGGACTAGCCCGGTCAACAAATGTAAAATAAAATAAAAATAAATAAAAATTAGCACAGCCTTGTCAAAATAAAACTTAACTCCAACCACCATGCACAACAGCGGCCAATCCTCCTCCCATACTGGCAGAAGATGAAAAGCAGATTTAATGTCCCTTGCCAAAATAAAGTCATTTACACAGTTCCCTTCAGGGTAAGACAAATGGTGAATCATCCAAAATTCACCCAGCTTCTTCTTAGGCACTAAGCCCAATGGAGAAACCTTAAAGCTGACAAACGGAGGTGTAATCAAAAGGACCTATTACCCTACCTGCCTGTCACACCTTCTCCACTAATGCTTCCAACATGTCTTCCCCCTGCACTGATTTCAAATTTCTACCAACTTTTCAATCCCCCACCACCTTTTATTTAATAGAAAATCCCCTAGAAAAACCCTCAATTAATTCCTTTGCCACTGCTACATGCAGATATAGCTGGAGCATGATCCACAAGACATTTACCTTAATGGGAAAGTGTGTCCCCGAATATTTCTCTTGCCCCCAAAAGGCAGTCCCACCTCTCTGCCCATGAAAATTCCCTCTACCACATATACTTTGAAGTCCCTTAAATTTTGCCATTAACCTGTTCTGAGCAGAGGGAAATAAAGCTTGCCCAGCCATATTACCCTCTTGTCTGCCACACTGCACTGCCAGTGGATACCTGCACACTTTGAGCAAGTGTACAAGAACCTACATGCCACACATGAACACCTCCCTGAATTAAAAGCCCACACACCTCAGCCCCATCTCCACCCATCTTGCCCCCCCTGCTACTCACAGTGAAAGTGTCCATCATAGTGGCCAGCCATATGCCTCACCTCCCAGTGCATTGACTAATCAACCGCCTTCCTCTTACAAAATCTTTGATCATACCACAACCAGGCAGAACCTGCCTGCAGCCAATGCACCTCCCATATTGTCAAAAAATATGCCAAGAGCGGAAGGACCAATGCACTACCCTTCTACAATACTGTCATAAAGTAGACAAAATCTAACACCCAATTTTCCCATATTCTCAACCACAGCTTACCCATACGTCTTCACCAAAGAGCAGCTAGGGCTGTCCGGAGGTCTTTACCTTTCGCCATTTCAGCTTCCAGCAACAATGGACCCTATCTATGTTAACCAAGTCAAAATATCTACATACCCCCCCTTCCAAAGCTTGTCTTTGACTGAGGAAGATATATGAGGAGTCAAGAATACTGCCTCTCTCAACTGTACTAGTGCCTGTGTAGCCAACCAATCTTCTGGCCAAAGTCCAAAATCCAACCCCACCTCCTGCAAGTGGGAATCAGCCTCCCCCCATGGATGATACCAAAATACCTGCACTCAAATCTGAGCTATCCAACCCCAAGACCTGCTCCCTGAAACAATGTTCCTCTGCAATTAAACTCTGCAGACCCCCCAATGCCTCCTGTAAATTCCCTTGTCTGCTGAACTGACCTGCCACCACCTTTTCCCAGGCTGAGTTCACCTCACCCCACACCCAACATGCCTACTGAACCTACCACTAACATAACATTACCTATAGTAGCAGAATGTGCTGTGTCCACAGCTGAGGACCCTGTCACCACCACTTCGCTGGACTGTGACTGATGCATTCTTTTCCCTCTGGGTGCCTGCTTGCTCTTTGCTGGTTTTATTCTCTTATGACTGGGTCAGCCCTGCTCCATTGGGACTATAGTTTCACTGCTGGTCATCTCACAAAAAAGGTCTTCAGCCTCTGCCACAATGTCCACCCATCTCTGCTGCAACATTGAACCTGCTCTATTTACTCCGGTGGTCAGCCACTGCGTGGCCTGCAATGAGATAAGACAATAGAAAACATAGTCACAATTAAGTATGAACATTTTTATTTTTTTATATTACCCCCATTCCATATCCACCACCACTCCAAGCACCCCCAGGACCAAAGAGAGGTCCATGGATCAGAATTAAACTCTAGACACTGTATCTAAGAGAATGATGGTAAGCAATTTGCCACCTCACCACTCAAGCTGAAACTGGTGGCAATGACTTAAAACTTCTTCACCTCCCGTTTTTTTTTTTTTTTTTTTTTTTTTTTTTGGAAATAGGATACACCCTCCACCTTACCACCCACTCCCTGTAAGAAGTCTGGCAAATCTGAACACCAGGAAACAAAGACCCCTACTAATTTGCTAATTAGCTGGGAGGGTCATAGAATGATTAAAATATAAAACTTGTCAGCTATGTTCACCCTACAGGTCATGCAGCCATTAATGTAAGTGAATAATATATAGCACAGATCAGGAAATTACTCACCCTGCCAGTGTGATAGAAACAACCAAAGTGTAAAGACAAAATATGATAGGTAAACAACTACTAGCCTAACAGGATTTACACTAGCCCACATCCCCTAACACAAATCATGAGTCTCCTTTACCTGCACAAAACATAACCTCCTGCCCCGGTTTCCTTTCCTGCATTCATTTTATATATATATATATATATATATATATATATATATATATATATATATATATATATATATGGTTCCCATTCAGAAGCCTGAAACATCATAAGCCTGAAAATCAAAATCCTGAAACCAAAAGCCTGAAAATTCAGAATCCTGAAAACTCAAAATCCTGAAAGCCCAAAATCCTGAAAGACCAAAATCCTGAAACTCAAAATCCTGAAAACACAAAATAGACATACTGATGTCATTGTGGCTTTGCTATTGTTAGCCCTGTGGTGTTAGGGTCATGCGTTGGGGTCAGGTAAGTGTGGTTGGTTTTATTTTAGGGTTAGGGGCGGTTTAAGTGAGTTAGGGTTAGGGCGCAGGTTAGGCATGTATGCAATAGTGACAAATATTGGGGTTAGGGGCGGTTTAAGTGAGTTAGGGTTAGGGCTGGGTCAGGTGAGTGTGCGATAGTGACGGACCTTAGGGTTAGGGTTAGGGTCAGGGTCAGTTGGTAGATATTAGTGTCTTTATAGTGACATATTAGCATTATTTGTGTTTTCAGGATTTTGAGTTTCAGGATTTTGGTCTTTCAGGATTTTGGGCTTTCAGGATTTTGAGTTTTCAGGATTCTGAATTTTCAGGCTTTTGGTTTCAGGATTTTGATTTTCAGGCTTATGATGTTTCAGGCTTCTGAATGGGAACCATATATATATATATATATATATATATTACAAAATCTCACGAAATAGTAACAGCCCAAAAGGAAATATCAACAAAAATCCACGTAGTACCCAACGAGACCAATGCAGCAGCGATAAACACCAACCTTGATGTAATAAAAACCGTAGGTAAAAATCACTGTAGCCGTTAGTGACGTACTAAAACAAACATTTAATGACACAAAATCACTCCATAAAACGTAAGCGCTTTCACGGTTTTAAACCGCTTCATCAGACGTAACAGCTCCAACTGAACATAAACCCTTATATAAAGAATTCAAAAAACCTCAAATTGATTAATTAGTATATTCATTTAAAGCGCCAATAGTTAAAAACAATACCTAAATCTATACAATATATACAACACTAAACTTTACTGAATGCATAAAAATTAATGAATTAAAACAGTTATTTAATAATGAATCAATGCATTTCTACCTAATGAATATTAAAACTAATACATAACTATCAATGGAAGCCAAAAATTACAACTTAAGGTGTGTGTAAAAACCTCACCTTAGTTTTCTAGCTTTCAGGATGGGTTTAATTGTAGTATTGTCATTTAATCCATGGCCCCTATGTGCCATTTTTTCATTATTAATATTACCCATCCTAATGTTTGTGTATTGCACATGTAAAATTTGAAATAAAAATCTATGTGTATCTCCCTCCTTTAAAACATGCTTGGCTATAGCATTGTATCCTTCATTTCTGTTAATACAATAGATATGATCCCTAATACGTTCCCTGAGGGAACGATTTGTTTTTCCTATATAAAAATGGAAACATATGGTACAATGGGCTATATACACTAAGTTTCTGCTTCCACAGTCACCACTACAAATGAAATAAGCATGTTTTAAAGGAGGGAGATACACATAGATTTTTATTTCAAATTTTACATGTGCAATACACAAACATTAGGATGGGTAATATTAATAATGACACGGAGTGTGCTGAATTGCGGTGGATTTTTAGGATGGGGGCACATAGGGGCCATGGATTAAATGACAATACTACAATTAAACCCATCCTGAAAGCTAGAAAACTAAGATGATGTCTTATACACACCTTAAGTTGTAATTTTTGGCTTCCATTGATAGTTATGTATTAGTTTTAATACTTATTAATGTAATTATTCATTAGGTAGAAATGCATTTATTCATTATTTATTAGTTTTTTATATATTCAGTAAAGTTTAGTGTTGTATATATTGTATAGGTTTAGGCATTGTTTTTAACTACTGGCGCTTTAAATGAACATACTAATTAATTAATTTGAGGTTTTTTGAATTCTTTATATAAGGGTTTATGTTCAGTTGGAGCTGTTACGTCTGATGAAGCGGTTTAAAACCGTGAAAGCGCTTACGTTTTATGGAGTGATTTTGTGTCATTAAATGTTTGTTTTAGTAAGTTACCAATGGCTATAGTGATTTCTATCTACGGTTTTATTACATCAAGGTTGGTGTTTATCGCTGCTATACTGGTCTCGTTGGGTACGACGTGGATTTTTGTTGATATATATATATATATATATATATATATATATATATAGCAGGAATGTCCGGCAACTGTATAAGGTTTCCATACCTGACCTCCACCCCCACCCCCCCGGTAGTTAGCCGCTTGCTGTGCATGTGAGGGACTCAACTGTTATCCACAGGCAAAGGCATTTCTCTGTAAAGACATCATAGCTTCATTGTGGAATGGAGTCAGAAATAATGACAGATCTTTGAGTTACAGGCTCCGTGCCTTCAGAAAATGTAAATCAATGCAAACCTATTCATGAACTTGAGAAAAACAAAACTTGGTGAAGTGAATTGTTCAGGGTGACACAATAGGAAAATAACAGCAGTGGGAATCAAACCATGTACCTTAGATACTATCACTTACAACATTAATCTCTGTACCAACTTCCCAAGACAGCAAACTCATTATGGCAATATAAAAAGAATTATCCATCTTACTGACCATCTTCCCTCCTGACCACATCCTGAGCAATGCCTTGCCATCTAATCCTGCCTGCCTTCCCCCTTCCCAGTGTTTAGTAGTGCACAATGCATGGGCGACCCAACCATTATTTGTCGGCAGCCCTCAGCTCACTGAAACACCTACATACATATGCTCTATATTCCTATTTTAAAGCAGCCAACTTCTAAGAGTACTGTCTGGTTAAGTGACTCATCAAGAGTCACCCATTAGGCAAATAGAGCTAGATGAATCAAACCCTGTATAACTGAGTACAGAAAGCAGTTCATTTAGAGGGTAAATCCTTAATCCAATGCACTAGCTACCCGACAATGAAAGGAACCATCCCTGCACCTCCCAGAAAGAAATTGTACCTGAAAACAAATGACCCAAAGACCATCCAGTTCAACTGGCCATACCAACAATGTCACTGACCCAACCAAACCACGGAACCAAAGAAAAGCAATGAAAACAACAGGTAACCTAACCATACCACCCCCACCAACACAAAACAATCCAGCCACACACAAAGGTAGTAACAAAAAAACTGACTTGTAGCTCCCTACCTATACAGAGTAATACAAAACCTTTAAACCACAAAAAAACCCAGAAGACAAGAGTCAGAAACACCAAAAAAAAAAAATAAAATCCAACACATTATTAGTTCAAGGCCTACCTGCACCAGAGTACCTACAAGGTCACCATGGACATGATGCTTGTAGTAACAAGATCATGCCAAAATGTGCTCTCTAACCAACTGACAATACTTAAAACTGCTCTAAGCCCACCATACACCAACCTCACTTCCTCCCTCCATCCTGCAAAGAATTAACCATTCCATCCCCAGTCTTAACCCCAACCCTACTAACAATCCCTGCCTAATCCCATCCCTACCAAACCAACTCCCACTTGTTCATCTACCTTCCACAACTGACGTTGTCCTGTGAGAAATCTGTTTGTTACCAAACCTCATATAATATAAAAACTGAGAAAATGGAAGCCTTGTTATATGGAAATGGATAGCAAGTTACAAGCCATTAAAATGTTTTAGTTACTTTAGTCTTATACATAGGTCAGGCACATTTTTATCAACCAGAGTAGTTGTGGTTAGCAATTAATAAAGAGATGGAGGACTTTACCTGGGTGAGGAAGACAACAAGAGTTAAGTAGGATAAGCTGATTCTTCCAGTTGAACAGGGCAGATTGAGTTTACCCAATCTGAAGGAGTATTTCAGAGCTACAAAGTTAAGACTCTTATGCTTAGCACAAACCGAAAACTATATTTTGAAGTGGAAAGGGATGATGATGAAACAGGGAGGAAGCTGAAGAAAGAAGGCGAAACTGAGATTTTCGATGTTAGACTTTAAGGAGAATAGCAATAATCATGCAGAATATTATATCCATAAATTACCAAACAGTATTCTAAGAACTAAGCCAACATTGGATTGTAGAAAGGAGACTCTGCTGATAGGGATGACTGCAATTAGGGACATAGACAATAGACAAGAGGGAGCTGGAATTTATTGGAAAAAACTGGCAAAGGAACCAAGGTATTGGGAGCAAATAACTAGAGAGGGAAAGATGACAGAATGGGAAGACATCAAGAATGTATTTGGACTGCAGGTTAGAGATTGCTTTCCCTATCCCTATTAGGGATTAATATCAGAGTATAGGCAAAGAGAAAAAATGGGGGGGGGGTCCTAAATGAAAGACCAGCACTGGCAGAGTTTTTAGTAGAATCTGGAACAGAAGCTGTCATTAAAAAAGGAATAATTAGTACAGCATATAAAATATGGCATGATAACTATAAGAATCAATGAGAGGAGGTTAGAAATGAATGGGAAGAGAAACCGGATAAGCAATTCTCAAAGAATTGCTTAGGATGATACATGTATGTCTCCCAAATATGCAACAAAATCTAGACGATTTAGGATTTTTGCCTGGAAGTGTTTGCACAGATATTTCTATACCCCAAGTAGACTCCAGAGAATTTTTCCTCAGGCAGACAGCAAATGTCGGAAGTGTGACAGGGAAGAAAGAAGTAATTGGGAACATATTTTCTGGTAGTGCAGTGAATTGGAGGACTTCATGGATTCCCTGTGGGATGCACTGTCAGAGATGCTGGGTGGGCAGGTTCGTCTAACAAGGCAGATGATTTTTCTGAGCTATGATATAGAATCCAAATTGCCTAGATGTGGTAAGGCCTTGCTGTCTCTAATAATAGTGGCTGCCAAAAAAACAGTTACTAGAAAATAGAAATCAGAATCTAAACCAACTATACTAGAAGTAGTGAATATAGTAACAGAGATAAAAAGCAACTGGAATTGATATCTTTAGAAAAGGGTAGGAGCAAACTACAAAGGAAAAAATGGAAATTGTGAGAACAATACATACAAGGGAGGAATGAGGTATAAAAGGTAGCAGAACTTAAATGAACTATTTAATGTTTGAATGAAAAAGATTGGGTAGATTATAAGTGATGTTTAATTTTTGCAACTGGGAGTGTGTCATTATGGTTTGTTTTAATTTATATAAATGTATGATTGCCTATGTAGTAAGTGATGGTTTAAAAAAGATGTTTCTTCTTTAAAAAAAGGCAGGAATTGAATAATTTATGTAATGTTGCTTAGTTTATATGATATATAGCAAAATATGTGAAGTATAATGTTTATGTTAATTATAGTGTGATTATTTTATACGAATGTAAATTTTCCTATGTCACAAGTGATAATTCAATAAAGATGTTTAAAAAAATACTCCCCCAGATTTAATAAAATCTATGTAGGCATAGTGTACAGCCTACATGGAAAGTACCATGGCTGTAAACACTGTTCCCCTTGGTAGTACACCATGCATATTAATGAAGGCACATTACTGGGGGAGAGCCATATAACATGGTTATTGAATCAGTCTAGGGAGTGTGTTACTGTGTCTACAGATGACTAACACACCCCCTGCACTGTCAAAGTGAAGTATATCAATGTATGCATATGTTTTTTTTTTTCCTTTTTATGTTTGTGAGGCATGGCGCACAGAAATTGACATGTGCCAGACAACTAAAAATAGAAACCAGATACATTTAATTCTGAATGCAAAGGTCAAGTTTAAGCATCGCTGAGTGGGTTTGCGAGGTACAGAGCAATGCTCAGTAGTGCTTAAATGTAGCTGAGAGGTATATGTAAAAGTATAAGAGCATTCTACATATCCATGTAGCCAAATGGTTCAAGTGATAGCCTTATGTGCAGTAGGTGCAGGGTTTGATTACACATAAGGGTTATTAAGCATTTATTTTCTAAATACATATTATAACAATTATTTTTAAATCCTAATCTGCTGTGCTCAGCCAAGCTTTCTAAGCCCTGCTAAGCCATGCCAAGCACCACTTTAACAAGATCCATTTTAGCACTGCTTGGCACCATGCAGCTCCACTTAGCTGGTTTACACACTGCTAAGTGGTGACAAGCACTGCTAAGCATTGCCATTTTAAGCACTGCTAAGCTGAGCTCAGCTGCTTTGCACAACATTAAGCGACATGCTGCATTTTTATAAATTGTCCAATGGAGTTAAAGGGCAGGAATACTGCAGAATCCATTGGAGTTCAACCTGTGAGGATACTATGGCAGGTGTTGGAGAGGGTTTGCACTTTTGGGCACAGAGGTGGGACATTGAGGAGTCCAGGGTAATGGTCAGACTCCTAGTCAAAAACAATGAAGACCAGCTCATGCAGGGTGGTTACCAGGGCTAGGAGTACAAAACTGAGTCCTAGGACCAACTGGCAGGGGACCTCACCAGTGCAACTGGTATCCACCTCACAGGTGAGCAGTGTTGTCACCATCATGATGACCTGAAAAGAAGAAAGGGGGCTGTCTTGAATGCCTGGGTCCAAGAATTCCAGGCAGGCAATGTTCCACAAGTGTGAAGTATGTTTGATGTTTGCCTCTGTTTCACCAATATTTAACCTTGAATGTCTGCTAAACTGGTATGCATAATGGTGTTTTTCTCTCCCAAAAGCTGCATAGGTGAGAGCTCGCAATCTTGAGGCACATGCAGGGCATCTGGGCAGGTTACACTGTAAGTGTGGTGAGTATGGATGTATCTTCCAATCTATAGTCATATAAGCAAGAAAGAGTAAAGCATTGTCTGCCATTAGGTATATAAATTGTTTTGATTGTATTGTAATGAATGTGGTCATAGACCTGGACTGCAATAAGTGACTACTGCCAAATGTACTGCAATAAGCAGGATAGAGTAGAGCATTAACCTTGATTAAGTAAATGAAATAACGTTTCTGTCACGATAACTGTGGTATTACAGCTGTATTGCAACACCTGCATTACATTAACTGTTGGTCAATAAAAACCTCAAATGTATACCTGTAAATGTATGAAGGCATCTGTAATAAAGTGTTGTGCAATACTTGTGGAATGAGAGCTGACATTTCAACCCAGTAACACTATATTGTGTACACCTGCATTTTATTTAGTAATCTGTAGATTACCTAGTCTTTTCTACCATGATTGCATTTCATGCAGGTGTATCTAACTGTCACTGCACTGTATTTTAACACTGTAGTATTAGTAGCAGGTCATATTTTGTTTCCATGTGAGCTGTAGGACCAAATCAGTCTGTCAGATATCAGCAGTGGCTCAGTTTGTTAAATGCTGTGTATGAAATACATTTTGCTAGACAGAGACCAGGGTTCAAATCCAGTTCCGTGTACTAATAACTATTACTGAATTAGATATGTTATGATGACAGATAGTCTCTCCACAAGGGCTACTGATAAATGGGTGAGGTAGCCCATAGTATGTGTAAATAATTGTCTGTGCAGATGTCACAGACTGTTGAAATCATTGTCAAGAATGTGCTATTTATCCAAACAATAAAGGAAACAGGTTCAATAATAACAAACTATAACAAAATAAACAAAATAAAATGTGTGATAACAGATATCATTTTCTCCACAGGGACAGGGGTAAAAGGGTGAGCTAGCTCATAGTATGTGTAAATAATTGTTCAGATGTCACACACTGTTAAAAGCATTTTCATGAATGTGCTATTTATCCAAACAATGAAGGAAGCAGGTTCAGTAATAACAAACTATAATAAAATACAAAACATAAAATGTGTAATAACAGATATTATTCTCTCCACAGGGACACATTTAAAAGGGTGAGATAGTTCATAGTATGTGTAAGTAATTGTTTGTTCAGATGTCACACACTGTTAAAATCATTCTCACAAATGTGCTAGTTATTCAAACAATAAAGGAAACATGTTCAATAAAAGCAAAATATAATAAGATAAAAGAAATACAATGTGTAATCAAGGTATGGCTATATTGCTGGAGTGCCTTGTAAAGGTTGATGCAGTCAATTACTGCATGTGATGCATATGTCCCCTGCAGTCAGTGTTATTAGGTATGATCCCTATGCCTGCCAAGCACGGCATGATAGTTGTGTACTCTCTGTACTGTACACATGCATGTCTCTCAAGTGTCATGCTGTCATGGAATGTAATTACTGTTGTGTAATCCCTCTGCCACAGATGAATCATTGACATGATCATATGTCAATATTATATTAAAAGTATGTTAGCCCACAGTACTCCTTATATAGGTCCACTAGATGTGCAAGTGTTCTTTGTAGTTCTGTACTTGCAGGTGTTACTGCTTGGCCCATAGTGTCCTGTGTAGATAGTTTGAGAGTTATGTATGTCCTACAGCATCTATAGGCTACATTTACACATAAAAAAAGGACAAACCTGTAGAGTAGCTAGCATAACTGTTGTCAACTATATAGCCCATGATGGTATTAACGGACTGTATTTCTCTCTCTTCCCACCCCTTATCTTCACATATTTATTATTGTTATATAAAATCTACTGCCAATCATTAGCAGATCAGAGTTCCACTGTGGTGACCCCTAACCGGGAAATGCCGAAAGACACAGCATTGGTTATGATTTACTATTAACATATGTTGTTCTATAAACATTATGTTGGGCATGTGTTTTATTCCCATTAGGTATTATTATGGTTGCATATTAACATATCTTGTTGAATTACCTATTCTGTTGGCCTTATGCCATAACTGGTACTGGCATGGTGTTAATATACTGACTGTTCTGTTATTTATTGCTGTGTTTCACATAACATCATGTAACTGTAATGGGATTATTTCCAATGTTCCAGCATGCTGTTATTACTAACAATGGTTTTGTTCACAACTCACCTATGTTTATTGCTTTACCTCCATACCAATAGCACATCTGGGTAGGCCAGTTCCTGATAATCCACCTACCCTACCTCAGCCAGCCATGGCACTGGATACCAGCTCATCTGGGACCCAAGCCGATGGCAATCCCTCCACTGGTCCTGCACTACCTTTGAGAGTAACCACTTCAGGGGATGGGGGCTGTCCCCCCTAGGAGATGGGGTGGAGGGGGGGTTGTCACCCAGAATCAACTTCTGACCATGGTGCACAGGAATGTGCATGAAAGTTATGAACAATGCTTGCACAGATTGAGTGCAGACTGGACAACCTGGTGGGGCCTGAGGACCCTGGCACCCAGCCTCCAGCACAGCCACCTTCAGGGAAGTGAAGGAGCAGTGTTGAGTGCCCATGAGTGGGGATCTCAGTCACTCTACTGCTGCCTAGAGGCACATGCACCTCTGATTCCCCAACACCCTCCCCATCCAAGTTGTTTACCCCTTCATGTGTAACACACCATGCCTGTATGTTGTCTTGTCTGTCTCCAAATGCAACCCCTCCTATTCAACTTACCTCCCCACATGTACCTATATCCCTTAGTCAACATTCCACTCTCTCCTTAAAAAAAACTGTCCCACAAAAAATATAGCTCCATACATCACTCTCCATTTTGCACATCTGTCAACTAGACACAACGAATTATGTCTGATTGGCTTGACAATACATGTCTGTTATCCTCGCCCCTCTCTGTGGGGTTTGAGAGTCCAAATTCATGTACAAAATCTGTCAAAATTCACAACTGTTACTGTACAAGAAATGGAGAGCTATGGTCATTTCCTACACCCATCCTGCACATCCCTACCTGCCTGTCAGTATGTTTTTTCACCTACTTGCCCCCATTTCACCACTTTCCTAGCACCCCCTTTTTTTTTTTTTTTTTTTTTTTAGCGCAGGTTTGGTTGGAGATAAGTGATCATGACATGCCATGCAAACATCCGCAAACCTTCTTAAAACTGCTTAAAACACTTCCTTAATCATCTTATGTCTTTCTCAGAATGTTAAGCACATCTGCAAAATATTCTCCATTGCCACATCTCAAACTCAGACCCCTGTCAACTACAGCACAGTGCATTAGCCCACTCAGCTCTGAATAAAAACAGGTATTTCCAGCAACATGTACTGATTGCCACTGACACATTGCAAGTACATATAATGGGAGAAATGGGACTGTACTTGGGACTGTGATGCAGACACTACACCAGTACACAGCCAAATAAATAATAATGGATGCATGGGAGGCCTGGGATAGCAGGTATTTCTGTCACCTGTACAGACTGTTGCAGCATGTCCAGAGTTTTTCCCCCTAGGTTTGGCATGGTTGTCACAAAAATATATGTTTCTGGTAAAGTACTGGTATGTCATTAAAGATTTAGGTTAGAATAGCATGACTGACATTTCAGTGTTACACTTCAAAAAACACATGCTAATGCAAATCCTGTGTCACAGACTATATGCATGCACATATGTCTTGCAAATACACCTACTGCAGCACTGAGTCAGGAGCTCAGTCTGTTAAATGCCTTGCATGCAGTACATTTTGCCACTCACAGTCCTGGGTTGAAATCCAGTGTGTTGCACTTCAGTGACATTCTTGTGAATACAGCAAATAATGACTGTGTCATGCAATTTTAACCAAAAACAGGTTGCTTCTACTGAATTAACTGCTACCCATGTTTGCAAGTCAAAGGCCTGTAGGTAGGGACACACTGCACATATTCATATAGCCTAACTATATGTTGCCTACTACTCTATGACTGGCACTGTTACATAACAGATGTACCTTAAGCACATACCTCGACTGGACTGTTATGGGTACCCTCACCCTGGCTCTGCTGTAATGACCGAGCTGACACTGCTCCCTCAGTGACAAATACAGCTTGCTGTCCTTCAAAGTGTTAGCACTCCCCCTATGTGCCCTAGGTTGCAGCAGCAGCTGCAGCCTGCAACATATGCAGCTGTATGTTAAGCTAACTGCTGCAGACCTACCATACCTCACAACCCCCTAGAACAAGGAATCCAGACAAAACCCATACATAAAGGGGTGAGGGGCAAAGGTCTAGCAACAAGAACATGTTTCATAGTTTGCCCCTACAGATATTGTGAGCTGATAGACTAGCAGCTACTGCAGCAACATGCATATTCTGACTGGTATGACGTCTGACACTCATCTGACACCCACATGTTTCTTCCCCCTTACTGACCTCAACCCACAATGTTTAACACTGAACTACCAGATAACCACAATATCATTTGACTATGGCCAAATATAGCATGCAAACTGTGAACATACCTCATAAATCTCAACAGTGGACAGTATTTGTACCTACCCTCTGCAGTACTGTAGTCTCCACACCTCACTAATATCCATCACAAAGACTAAGAAAGGGGCCAAGGCCTACATGAAGACCTTAAATATTGCACTGTGGTGCCATGTCATTGGCTAATGAAAGTGGACCCAGCTGTTTTGGATGTAATTAGCAAGTCTTAGCCATGGATTGGTGCACAGGCAATTGCCTGTCAATGAACATTACCTACAAAAGGCAAGCAATTGCCTATGGGAAACACATCTGTAAGTTGCATTAGCAAAACAGAGTATGATTTAGCAAGCTTTTTTCTTGAGAATTTGTTCACAAAAGGATTACTTCACTCTACCAGGTATGTCATACAAGTCCCCCTATAATGGGATACAGATGTGAGGATAGAGTTATGGGGAATAGAGATTACAACAGTTGGCCTGTAGTACATCTCTGGGAATGACATGTTGTTGATACTCTGCTGTCCAACAGCTACAGGCATGCCTCTCAACTGTGCCTGCTGTAAATGAAATCACAGCTGTGGCCCTCTCACTCCCTCCTACAACAGTCAGCTTATGTATGAAAGCTACTGCATTATGAGTTACACATATTGACAGTAAGTAAGGGTGGACACAGCTGTCATGTCACATGATGTACTGCAATTCAGCTCCTCTCAGTCTGTGAATATCACACAGGAATAGTTCAGACATTGTAAAGGCGTCCCTGACTGTTCCTGATGTACTCTGGCTAGGTCACTCTTTTGTCAACATCACTTGAGAGCTATGGCTAACATATCTGTCAACCCCCTACAGCACGAATTCAGGTCATACCAATTATTAGTGAGGGGACACAGGCCCAGCCTCAACAATAGAGAGTACATATTGGTCGTACAAAGTAAGAGTATGACTATCGTAACAGATAGTACTGTAGCATACGTTTTTTGTGAGGGTTCTGGTATGTGACAGCCAGATTCCCTATATTCTGATGACCACCATCAATTATTGGTGAACCATTTGCCAGACATCCACATGTTTGTGCCAACAGGACCACATATATCAGCAAATGTACACATTCTGCAAACATCTATGTACTGGAGAGGTATAATGTCGACAAGGAAGATATACTACAGCAGGTTTGCATTGCTGTCTCTCATTGTGGCACACTGTGGACTGCCCCCATATACTTGTAATGACACTCACCTATTTGTCTGACAGTAGCTATATGACATAGTAGTGGGACTTTGCCCATAGGGGACACACTACAGTAGACAGCATTGATGGGTGTGGAGACATATGGTACACTCTGTCATGGCACACAGGAACATAACCGTTATTGCTACTATGTTGGTGATAGTCACATACATAGTGTGTTGATAGACTGTGGGGTATGAAGTGGGAGGTAGCAGTGGATAGTGCAGGCCATTCTGGTTGTGTAGGGTCTGTACATAATGGATATCCACTATCTGGTCCTGTGATGAGTTCCCCTCTTGTTCTCTTTCAGGAAGGATGTATTAAAGGAGGCACCCACCTTTTTCAGATGCTGAAAACATTGCTATCCTGGATGTCCTCAGATGGTGTCATAACATTCTGCTGTCCAGGAGTCGCCAGCATTGTAAACAATGTGCAGCACTGAAGGCTGACCTTGTCACAGCAGTAAACCAAATAGGGCTACAGGACAGAACCTAAGAGCAGGTCAGACACCGGGCAACAGATATGGTCAATGCTGCTTGGCAAAGGGCTGCTGCTGTGGCTAGGGACCGTGTTGCCACCAGCGGAGGGCCTGCAGCAGAACAGCCACTCTCAGCCACAGAGGAACTGGCAAACCTGGGGATCAGCCACCAGCTCCCAACCAACCTTCACCCCATGCATTTTGAAGGTGGTTGCCACAGCATCCACATTAGAGGAGCATCCAGGTAAGCTTCCTATGTTCATCACTGTAATACTGTATCAGTCATTGTGAGAGCCTCTGTATATCAGTACATGAGTGTCAGGTCTATCTGCATTGGGGGTATTTGGTTTTAATGCACAGTTGCGCACACATACTCAGAAACTCAGCAATGTAGGCAGTACAACATTAGCTGCTGCACATGTTGATATACACTCATACTACCCCACAACAATGCCACATTTGGCATTGCTGACAATACCTCTCCCTCACATTGCCATAGGTACATCAGGTGTGGCCGGAGTCCAAGCGCCTGTACCCGGTAAGTGTGATACTGTTGTCTTAAGGATCATATATACTCTAAGAATGTTAAGGGCTGCCATTTTGCCCTAGGCATAACTGTTATACTTAGCCAGAGTACAATACTTGTATGTTCCATTTCGGAGGGGTTAACTGAAGTGCATTGAATAGTAATTACACTTGCGTATTTGCAGGAGCAGTAACACATTTGCACGTATTGTTGAGAAGGTCTATGTAGTCTGCTGTACAGGAGGCAATCACTCACAGATGCCTATTCACACACAATATGGAGATGGTACATACCTGAAGCAGTGATACTATAACTGGCATAGTATTGCTCAAGACAGGTGTACTGTGTTTTAGGTGTAGGTCTATCAAATACAATGACATATTGCTTATCTGACAGGTGAATTGTACTGGCAACATTAACTGGACACAGCTGCAGTGCATGCTATAAAGGGCCTGTCTTGTCTGTGTATGTTGTAGTCTGTTTGTGTGTTGTGCATGGGATCAGAAATAAGATGTGGTATGTGTAATGCAGTTGTGACTCCTCATCTGTATGTATGTGTGTGGATTACCATGCATAATAGTGCAAGCAGTAATGTACTTATTTTGTCTTCCTTCTCAGAGGTGAACATGGGGGTTGGAGTGTATCGCCCTCACAACCTGATGTTCATAGGTTCATAGGTTCATAGGTTAGTACTAAGCTAACTGCACTTGCGAGCCATTTTAAGCCTAGCCAATTATCCCCTGTGAGATTCAAACCCTGCACCTTGTGTTTGTAAGGCAAACACCTTAACCATTAGGCCACCCTCCCAACCCAATGTCAGTGTCTCATCAGACTCTGATGATGATAGTGGCCATACTGAGGCACAGGTGGGGTTGATGGGGGCTGAATTTGTCCCATAGGTTGACATCCCACTTCCTTCCTCATTGTCCCTGCACACAGTCAGTATGCCCACACATACCCAGTCCCATGAGGCCACAGACATCGGGCACTCAAAGTATGGCAACATCTAATAGGATAGTGTGGCAAATATGGCATCAGTGAGTGTAAACACTGGCCATAGTCAGAGCGCTGGCAAGGTCCCACACAGCCAGATTGACAGGAGTGCCCGAAGGAGGACTGCTGGCCAACCACCAAATGTCATAGGTGTCACATCACTGGTCACTCAGTGTATGTTTTGGTCCATCATGGAGGTGCAGGCACATTCTGAATGCAACACCACATGGATGCTCAGGATTATTGAGGCAGCACAGTCTAACATCCGTGACTCCCTCCACCACATTGGTGATGCCATGGATCATTTCACTGATGTAGTGGGCAGAAGATAGGGTGAGACATTGTCAGTCCTTGACTACATGTTTTCTGTGCTGGGACATCTGGTTGGAGAAAGACATTAGAGATGTGGACGTAGGTTACCAACACCATCTGTTTAGAGTCAATGTGGCCATGCACACACATGCTCCCATAGTGGCCGTACCTCCATCACTACAGAAAGGAGTGTACTATACACACAATGCCATGGCAGGCCATGGGCACATGGTCCTGGGTGGTCCTGTTGGGGACAGGGGCCCAGCAGACCACAGTCACCATCAGCTACTAGCACCACATCTGATGGTGGTGCCAGTGCCACTCTTGGCAGAGCCAGTTCCTGTGTTCATGGCCAGAGATGCTGAACTGTCCACTCTGCCATGTACAGTCCACACCTGTCCAAAGTACACATGTGTAGGGTTAGCACTGGGCTTGAATGTCTACATGCACACACTCAAACATCACTGTCACATACAGGTCACCAACAGACACACATAGCACCTCTCCATGCCCCAGCTAACCAGTACCCCTTCCTGACTCACGCACATGCTGTCAACTGTTTGGCACAGTCTTGGCCTCTGGCACCCCCACAACACACCCAATGCATGTGATGATACCTGTACCACATCCTTCCATCCATACCATCGATGCAGGGACATGCAAATATGTGTCTGATGCACAGGGTGGCTATATTACATTACATGTAGTTTTGTAGTGTGGTAGTGTTATGCCATGGCATGTGCTGTATGCTGGCATGTGTCATGAGTACACATCAAAGTTAGTGTACCTTTGTTGCATAATGTTAGATATGGTGGTAGTGTTGCAGAATGACAGGTGTCTGACAGACTGACTGTGTATGTTTCTGTTCCAGGGATCTGAGTGGCTAAGCTATGGAGACTTGGTGGCAATACAGCAGTACAGGATGGCACGGCAGCACAGCAGTCATATGAACTCAGCAAGGTACAGCTGTATACATGTGTGGTTACCTAGGTGCATATCTGTAGAACAATGTGTCACGGACAATGGGGACAGTCAGCGTAATCATGCATGCATACCCTGTGCAAGGCCTGCTACCCTTGATATGTGTCACATGTGTGGTCTGTACATACAAATTAGGTGATGGTGGATAGCATTTATGCCTAGGTAGATGGGGGCTGTTTAGGGTCAGCAGCTAGTGACAGGGCAGTAAAATGCATGACAACTGTGCAGCCATATGGTCATATGTGTCCTGCTGCATGAGAATATATTTGTACACTCACACAGAGTTGCCTTTACTGAGATTAGAACTCCTACCTATCTGTTAGTATACACTAAAGCACTAAGTACATATTGCATGCACCACAGAGATTATCTGTTTTGAGACACACACGCACACACACACACACACACACACACACACACACACACACACACACACACACACACACACACACACACACACACAATTGCCTGTTGCGAGATTAGGAAACTCATGCTACTGCACGATCTGTTATTCTCTGAACTTTCTATATTTGTCTAGCAAGTAATTAATCCTTCTCCTTGTATTTGTGCCTTTCTCCCACTACTGTTCATGGCTTTATCCAGATTTCCTGCTCTAAGTGGTTGTACGTGTGATGTGACTGGGGTACATGGTGTAACACCACACATATGGTAACAGTCTTCACATCTCTCACTGTACATATTTTAGCAGGATGTTCAGCATTCCACCCCCATTTGTCTGCTCTGTTCCTCATACAGTTGTGTTTCTCTGGTAATATTCTAATGGAGCCCACTGAATTGTTGTAAGTACTGACACAGTTAAGTGAGGCCTTTACATTATCCTGCTACTCTGACCTGTTGCAACCTGCTGTCATACTAGCCACCTTCTAGTTTACTCAGAGCATGTATAATGTCTGTAGGTTTGGCCCTCTGTCCCTCCATTGTCTCTGACTTTGTCCAGCTTTCTTGCAGTAACAGATTGGGGCATACTGAAAGGCTGTAAGATACCTGCCATAGGAATACCTCACATGGAAAGGTTGTAGGTGCAGCCGGTTTCAAAACATAAACACCATCAATCATGCTAATGTTCTTAACCCACTGAGCCACATCAGCCACCAGAATGTGAGGTTTAATTCCTCACACTATCAACAGCAGACAGACATACACTTTGACCCCGGCCTATTGTGGAAAATTAGAACATGTAACCAGGTTGTTTGGGACAGCCCTGGGATTGTGTGATCTGCTGATATATCCATGTAAACATACTGTTACTACAGTTGTATGGGAACACTGATGTGTTGGAGGTAGGGCACTCTAGCACTGACAGTTGTGCATCTGTCCTATGACCCCACAGTTTGGCAGTTCCCTTGCATACTGCAGTGGGTTTGGCTGCCTTGTGGCCTAATGCATATTATGGGGCAGTCAGTATTTAACAGAGTACCTGTTGTCCCACAATACTGTTTGTTCTCTGCAAGTAGTCCAGTAGCCCAATGCCCTGACCTTGACCAAAAGGCAATGCATAGCATATGTACTGACAACCTAGGGTGCTAGGGATGGACACCTTACTCCAACTTGCATACCTATAGTAAATATTATGCCAGGCAACCCACACAACCTGTACCTAACCATGTATTGGCTGTGTGCTGCATGCATCAGACAGAGTTAGCCTTAAATTATAGTTCTGTCAACTGCTGCATTTGAAAGGTAAGTCATTCACCTACACACCACTTGTAAGGAGTACTATAATATGGTATTGTATGTATGGACCTGCTGGATGTATGCAAGGGAATATAGTAGCTTTTTGGAGAGATGTAACAACAACATGGGACTACAGATTCCCAGTCCAATAGTATGTGTTCCATAATATTCACTAGCCCTCATGGTTGGAATATTCACTACAGCAGTCAAGGGAGATGCTAAACAGTTGGGTCATATGATATTTGCACTGCTGTCTATACCAGCAAATCATGTGCTGTTCTTTCCCTACCCCAACACACCAGTTCCCATACAACTGCTGTAACAGTAAGTCTGCAATGATATATCAGCAGACCAGCCAATTCTAAGGTTGTGACATAGAACCTGGCCACACATTGTATACATATCTGTCTGTCCCTATCCCCTCACACATGATTAGTTTATCTGTTAGTATGTATCACATATAAATATGATACTGATATATATATATATATATATATATATATATATATATATATATATATATATATCGCTATATACATTACAATGAAACATAGACTCTCCACATATATCTACCTAACATATTTACATAATGTACACATACAGCAACATTTAAAGATACATTCCTGTTATACACATTTATATAACAGTTGTCGAAGGAACCAGACCAAGGCTGCAACAGCACATAATACACTCCCCTACAGACCCCTGTGCCTGTGGAATGTCACCTTGTAGACAGACACAAGTGAGCAGGTGTTGAATGTACAATGGTTTCAATGCATGCCTTGGACAGGCCTTATTGTCCCTGGCCCCATGTTTGCCTATCTAACTGCAACCAGTCACATGTGGCCATACTGGTAACTGTATACACATAGCAGGGATATTAACAGGTATCCCACTCCTAGGACACTAGATACAATAACAGAACAAAGCAATATCACTCTGCAGGCCACATATGCTGTCCAATACAAGGCTACTTTGTGCACTCCACAGGTACTGTACCTGCAATCACATATATAACAAATGTAACATGTGGCACATGTGATAAGTGCTGTGAGCTATAGTGTGTAATAGTAGATAGGTAGGGGTTATAATCTCACATCAGCCAACTCTGTGTTTGTAAATATATCCTGTTGCAACACTACTGACATGCTCATATGTGCTATCTCTGTGCAATGGTTATGCATTTTATGGCCCTGTGACTAGCTTCTGGCTTCTACATTGCCCCCCTCTACATGGCTTGCTGATGTCATCCATCTTAAGAGCACTGGCAGAGAGTCGAATATCAGGTAAATGCCATGGTGCATGTAATATGTACTGCAAGCTGTAGTATATAATACTAGATAGGTAGGGATTCTAATCTCACATCAGCCAACACTGCATGTGTGTAAATATATCCCCTTGCAGCACTATGGGCATGCTTATATGGGCTATCTTTGTGCAATGGTTATGCACTTTATGGCCCTGTAACTAGCTGCTATCCTTAAATTTCTCTCTTCTACATAATCATAACTGATGTCAACCAAATGTCTGGCCTGGACACAGGATATTTGTAGATTTGTCAACTCCATCACCATACCTTTTAGATTTGTAAGATCAGAAAACCAGGTGACACATTGCAAGGATAGCAGACCTTATCACAAAGTATGAATGTGTGATTACGCTGACTGCCCCCCATTGTCCTTAATAGACTGTTCTACACATAAGCATCTAGGGAGCCATGCATATATACTGCCGTATCTTGCTGATGTCATATTTCTTCTGTGCTGCCATGCCATCTTTTGCCACTGTATTGCTGTCATGTGTCCATAGTTTATCCCCTCAGACTCTTGGAGCAAAAACATACACAGGTCCATGACACACCTATCATTCTGTAACACTACCACCAGTCCAACATCATGCAACAAAGATAAACAATGTGTGATGTGTAGTCATGACATAAGCCAGCTTACAGTACTTGTTGTGGCCCAGAACAAGTTTATGGCAAAACAATACTGCACTACACAAGTACATGTCAAGTAATGTAGACACCCTGTGCATCATACACATAGTAGCATTTCGCTCCATCGATGGGACGGATGGCAGGGATGTGGCACAGGTATCATCACATGCACAGGGTGTGGAGTGGGGGTGCCAGAGGCCCAGTGTATGCCAAACAGTTGACAGCATGTAAGTCAGGAAGGGGTGTGGGTTAGATGGTCCATGGAGAGGTGCTGTGTATGTTGGTGACCTGCATGTGACAGTGGTGTTTGGATGTGTGCATGTACACAGACAAGCCTGCTGCTAGCCCTACACATATGTATGTTGGACAGCTGTGGATCATTCATGGTAGAGTGGACAGTTCTCCACCTCCGACCATGAACAGAGGAACTGGCTCTGCCAGGATTAGCACTGGCACCAGCATGCCCAATGTCAAATGTGGTGCTAGTAGCTGCTGTCTGCTGAGGCTATGTCCCCCATGGGACTGCCCCGGACCACATGCCCATTGGCTTGCCATGTTGTGGTGAGGACAGCACACTTTCCTCTATAGCTCTGAAGGTACTGCCACTATGGGAGCTTGACTGTGCTTGGCCACATGGACACTCAGCAGATGGTGCTGCTGACCTACGTCCATATGTCCAATGTCCAACTCCAACCAGATGTTCCAGCACAGGCAATGTGTGGTCCAAGATAGACAATGTCTCAACCCACTGTCTGTCCACTGTATCAGTGAACCAATCCAGGGTGTCCCCAGTGCAGTGGAGGTAGTCACAGATGTCAGACTGTGCTGAGTCCTTAACCATAAGAATCTTTCTGGTATTGCATTCAAAACATGCCTGCACCTCCATGATGGTCTAAAACATGCTCTGAGTGACCCATGATGTAACACCTCTAACAGGTGGTAGATAGACTGCAGTCTTCCTATGAGCACCCCTGTCAATCTGCGTGTGTGGGTCCTCATCAGCTGTCTGGTTATGGGCAGTGTCCATACTCACTGACTTCATAGTTACCACAATGTCCTGTTCAGTGTCGCCACCCTCTGACTGTCCAATATCTGTGGCCTCTGCTGACTGGGTATGTGTGGGCATACTGACTGTGTGCGGTGACAATGGGGGCAGAAGAGGGATGTCAGCCTCTGGGACAGATTCACCCCCCATCAATTCCACCTGTGCCTCACTATGGCCACCATCATCATCAGAGTCCAATGAGACACTGACATCAGGTTGTGAGGGGGACAGACTCCAACCTCACCGGTCACCTGTGAAAACCAAGACAAAAGCAGTACATTACTACCTTCACTGTTATGTATGGTAATCCACACAGAATCATACAAAAGAAGATCTACAACTGCATTTCCAGTCTCACATCTTCTTATTTGCGCTTCCATACACTACAGACAACCTCAGAACAACATACACAGAGAAGTCAAGCCCTTTATAACATGCACTTCAGCCACATCGAGTTAAAGTTGCAAGTACAATCTGCCTGTAAAGTATGTAATATAACACTATACTACATGATGAAACCACACAAAAACCCAGTACATCTATCTTGAGAATGATATGCCTGTACTAGTGTTACTGCTTCAGGTATGTACCATCTCCCTTTTTTGTTTGAACAGGCATCTTGGAGTAATTGCCTCATGTATACCAGGTTGTGTAGCTGCTCATAACTATAACCACAAATGTGTTGATGGTCCTTTGAATACAAACTTGTGACTACTCAGTCCATGAACTGTAGTTAACTGTTCCAAAATGGAACATACAAATATACTACTCTGGCTAAACACAACATTTGTCAGCAACACAAAATGTTGCAAGGTAACATGTGCATATATCCACATGTACAGTAGCTACTGCAATACTGGCTGTATTGCTGAGATTCTGAATATGTGTGCACAACTGAGCATAAACTCCAACTCCCCTCAATACAGATAGACCTGACACCCATGTACAGTTATGTACAGCTTGCCACAATGACTGATACAGTATTACACTGGTGAACACAGTATGCTTACCTGGACAGTTTTCTGCTGTGGACACTGTGACACCCACCTCCACAATGTAGGGCGTGATGGATGCCTGGGAGCTGTTGTATTTTCCTAGGTTCAACAAGAATTCCTCTGTGACTGAGAGTGGTTGTTCCATCACAGGCCTTCCACAGGTGGTGGCATGATCCCTGGCAACATCAGCTGCCCTTTGTTGTGCAGCATTCAACATGTCTGTGGCCTGGTGTCAAGACTTGCTCATAGGTCCTGTCCTGTTGGCCAATCTGATTGACATCCCACACAGGGTCTGCCCACAATGCTGCCTGCTGTTCCTGATTATGCCTCCACCTGGACAACAACATCTACTGTCTCAGTCCATCCACTATTATGTCATTCTCCACATCTGAGAAGGGGGCATGTATTCTGCAGTACATGGTTCCTGAAAGACAACAAAAGGGGAACACATTACAGGACCAGACACATGGGAATCCACTATGTACAGATCCAGCATACCCATAATGGCCTGCACTATCCAGTGCTCCCTCACACATCATACCCCACAGTCTGGCAACACACTACATGTGTGTATGCCACCAAGATAGTAGCAATACTGGGGGTATGTCCCTGTGTGCTGTGTCAGATTCTGCTGTATGTTCCTACACCCAGAATTGCAGTCTACTGTGGTGTGTCCCCTATGGGCAAACAACCAATAATATGTCATACGGCCACTAACATACAATTAGCAGTGTGCTATTACAACCACTATATGGAGAGAGTCCAGCAACATCAGTGTGCCATAATGACAGAAAACAATGCAAACCTGCTGTAATATATGTTCCCTGTAGATATCATACCTCTCAACTATACAGATGTTTGCAGAATATCAAGATGTTTGCCTCATAGTTTTCATAATTTTCACACAAAAGTGGATTTCTGACAAATGGTTGGCCAATCATTGATGGTTGCTGTCAGAGAATAAAGACAGACATCTGAGTTTAAGATGTCATACTTTTCAGAACTCAGTTATGCTACTGTTATTCTATTTACTTTCTTACATTGTACAGGCAATATTTAAGCAGTGTCACTAGGTTTGGGCCTTTGTCCCCCCATTAAGTATGGTTTTGTCCTGATTTCTTGCTGTAAGAGGTTGACAGGTATGTTAGGATAGCTCTCAACCAAACAGGGACAAATACCAACAGAATCCAGGACTTAGCCAGAGTACATCAGGGGCACAGGGACACCATGAAAATGTTAGAACTATTTATGTGAGACACTGACAGAATGAGAGGAGGTGTCTTGCACTACATCATTTGAGATTACAGGAGTGTACACCCTTACGTATTGTCACTATATATTACATGTAATCCATTAGCTTTCCTATGACAGCCAACCATTGTAGGAGGGATTAACAGGGACAGAGCTAAGATGTGAGTGATAATTAGGAACATATGAGAGGCATGCCTGTAGGTGTCGGACAAAAGAGCATCAATGACATGTCATTACCATAGATCTAAGACAGGCTTACTGCTGTAATCCCTATTCCCCATGCCTCCATCCTCCCATCTGCATCCTGTTATATGGAGAAATCTATTACATACCTGGTGGAGTGCAACACTCCTTTTTGAACTTTGCTTCCCGTAATCTTTTGAAAATATGCTTTCTGTGTAAGTGAAGTCTCATACAGACCTGTTCCCCATAACCAGCCTTTTGAAGGTACTACTCATTAGGAGGTAATTGCCTCTGCACTATTCTGTGGATCAGATTTGCTAATTGCAACCAAAACAGCTGAATTGCTGTGACATGCCACCACAGTACAATATATAAGGCCTTCACGTAGACCTGGGCCACTTTCTTAGTTCTGAAGATGGACATTACTGAGGTGTGGAGACTACAACATTGCAGATGGTAGGTACCATGGCTATTAACTGTAGAGATTTATGCAGTATGTCCACAGTTTCACCTGATATGTGTGGTCAGTGACCCAAGACATTGTGGTCATCTGGCAGTTCACTAGCACACATTGCAGGTTGAGATCAGTAATGAAAGACAGACATTTAAGAGTCAGACTTTATACCCATCAGAACATGTCTGCTATTGCAATAGCTGTTATTCTATCAACTTACTATCTTTCTAGGAGCAAACTGTTACACATTTCCATATCTCTGGGCCTTTGTCCCCTCATTACCAATGGCTGTGTCTGGATTCCTTGTTCTAGGGGATTGGGAGGTATGGTAGGTCTGTAACAGCTACCTTTACATACAGCTGTGTGTGCTACAGGCTGCAACCGCTGCTGCTGCAGCAGAGAACACATAGGGGAGTGTGAACACTTTGGAGGACAACAAGCTGTATGTGTAACTGTGGCAGTTGTGGCAGCTCCGTCATTGTAGCACAGCCAAGGTAAGAGTACCCTTTGCAGCCCAGTTGAGGTATGTGACTAAGCTATGTCTGTTTTGCAACAGTGCCAATAACAGAGCAGTAGGCGACATATAGTTAGGCTATACAGATATGTGCAGTGTGTCCCTACCTGAAGGCCTTTGACTTGCAAAACTGGATAGTAGTTCATTAATTAGCAGTAAGCTGTGTGGATAACGAATGCATGACCCAGTCCTTACTTGCTGTCTTCACAATAATGTACTTGAACTGCAACACAAACCTGGATTTGAACCTAGGACTGTGTGTGGCAAAATGCACTGCTTGCAATGCATTTAACAGACTAAGCTACTGAGTCACTGCTGCAGCAGGTGTATTTGCAAGATATATGTGCATACATACAGGCTGTGACACACATTGTCTGCATCCATCAGTGTGTGTATGGCTTTCTATGGTTGTATTTCTGCAACAGGGTTCCAATTGAACATGTACTTTGCCATTTATGCCTTAGCACGTGTGTTTCAAAATGTTGCTGATAAAAGGGCACATTTACCTGCTATCATGGGTCTCAGTTACATCCATTAATAATTCTGTGGCTGTCTAGTGGTGTATTATTGCACCAGAGTCCAAGGTGCACTCCCATTTTTTCCCATTAAATTTAATTCCAGTTTGTGCAGTGCAGCAAGGCTTGCAGATCCACTGAGACATGCCCAGTGGCAATCACTATGTTTTGCTGAAAACATCTGTTTTAAGATCTGTGTGTCATGGCGGGTTAATGCAGTCTGCTATAGTTATAAGGGGCATAGTTTCAAAACAAGGCAGTGGTGTTCATTTTGTACATGTGTCTCACAATGTAATAAACACATTTAATCATCAAAGCTCTATTTAAGCTCAGTCTAAGCAAAGTGGCATGGTGCAGAATGCATGCTAAAAAATATAAAGAAAAGAAAAAGGGGTAATAGGAAAGTGGTGAAATGGGGGCAAGTAGGGGAAAATATAGTGAAGATCAGATAGGGGTGTGCAGGATTGGTGTAGGAAAGAACCATAGCTATCCATTTCTTGTACAGCAAGAGCTGTGCACTTTGACATAAGTTTTAGATGAATTTGGACTCTCAAACCCCAGAGAGAGAGCTGAGGACAAAATAACTGTGTTGTCAAGCCAGTTGGACCAAATTACGTGTGTCCAGTGGACACATGTGCAATATGGAGAGCTATGTATGGGCAATATTTTTCTTTTTGGGACAGGTGCCCATTTGTTTTTATTGAGGTGAGAGTGGAATGTTGGGGAAGGGACATAGGTGCATGAGGAGAGGTAGGGGTGGATGCATTCACAGAAAGACAAGACAGCAGACAGGGGCAATGTGTGACACATGAAGGGGGTCAACACCTTGGATGGGGAGGGTGTTGTACAATCCAAGTCACACGTGCCTACAAATAGCAGAAGTGTGATTTACATCCCCACACATGGGACTGTCAACACTGCTCCTTCACTGCTCCAAGGGTGGCTGTGCTGGGGGCTGGCACCAGGGTGAGGCTGCCCCACCTGGTTGGCCAAAATGTCCTCAATCCAGAGGAGACAGCGCTTATAGCTCCTATGAACAATCCTGCGCACAATGACTGACTGTTCAGCTTGGGTGACAACAGCCCCTTTGCCACCACTCCTAGGGGGAGGCCAGGCCCCATTCCCTGGAGCATTACCACCCAAAGCTGCAGGTGATGCAAGGACAGCAGAGTGGACACCACTGGTATGGTTCCCAGATGCGCTAAGAAGCAGTTCCATGGCTGGCTGAGGCAAGGTAGGTGAATCAGTCGGAACTGGCTTACTCTGGCCTGCTGTAGTAATGGAGGCACAGCAATAAGTATAGGATAGTTGTGAACAAATCATTGTTAGTAATAACAGCACAAAAGAACATTGGAAATAACCCAATTACATATCAGTGCATATTATGTGAACACAACAATAAATAACAGAACAGTCAGTATGTTAACAACATGCCAGTAACAGTTACAGCATAATTCCAACAAAATAGGTAATGTAACAAGATATGCTAGTATGCAACCATTATAACACAAAACAATGATAAAACACGTCCCAAAATACAGTTAATGTAGCAGCATATGTTAATGGTAAACTATAACCAATGAATAACAATAAGAAATAAATGAAGGTAAGGGGTGTGGAGAGAGAGAAAAACAGTCCATTAGTAACATTTTCAGTTATTTCTTTGACAACAGTACTACTATCTGCTCTATGGGTCTGTATTTTGTGTATGTGTATAGTAACTACAAGTCTCCTATAGCTGTTGCCGCACGTACATACCTCTCAAGCTATTTGCATGGGACACTATGAGCCAAGCAGTAACAACTGCGGGTACACAACTACACAGAAGACTTGCACATCAGGTGGACATATATAACTACCAAGGTGTTTTGTGGGCTGATTTGTTAATACTTTGCAATCTAGGTAATCATTTATATGGTAATCCTGTCACAGATGGATTACGCACTATTAATTATATACCGTGAAGTTGTGACACTTGAGAGACATGTATATGTACAGTACAGACACTAAACAGCTGTCATGCCTTGGTTGGCAGGCATAGCAATAGAACCCAATAGCAGTGACTGCAGAGGACATCTGCATATAATGCATTAATTGACTGCAGCAACTGTTACAGACAGTCCAGGCATACAGCCATACTGGGATTATAGATTTTATTTCTGACTGAACATTGCTGATGAACACATTCTTGCTAATGATTTTAACCATCTGTGACATCTAAACACACAATTATCTACTCATAATATGGGCTACCTCACCCATTTACCTGTGGTTCCTGTGGAGAGAGAAAGCTTGAGCATTATGTGACTGCTACTGTAATATTTACTGCTGCATTCCACTGGATTTGAACCATGGACTATGTGTGGCAAAATGTACTGTATACAGAACATTTAACAAACTGAACTACTGAGTCAGTGCTGATTATTGACTTACTGATATTTCCCTAGAGCTCACCTAGAAGCAAAATATGACCTGGTAGTGCTACTACTACAGTGTTATACTAGATTGCAGTGACAGTAGAACTCACATGCATGAAATACAAGTGCAACACAGATAGTAGGTATGCTATATTTTAGTATCATATCTATGAAATCAACAAACAATATCAGCTCAGGGAGTGGGCTACCTCACCCATATACCTTTATTTCCTGATGCCTGTGGATTACAGATCATTATGTGACCAATAAAGGGCCTAGAGACAGCCTTGAACAGTACTGTATGAGTTAACCAATACAATTTGCATCCATTGGATTTGCATTCTATGGCTATGACAGTGTTATACTCTACCGCAACACTTTACCTTACACCCTGAATGCATACAGCTCTACTCCAGTGGTTACGACAACACAATCCTGAAGTACATAATTTTCCTTGGTGTTATTGGTATTGTTTCAAGTTTTTATTGCAGTACACTTGGCATTATTCCTTTATTGCAAAACAGTTCTAATTCCACATTTATTGCACTACAAACTTTACTGTATATACTTTAATGCATTTATTAGTATTGTTTAATGGTTTTATTTCAGTACACTTGGCATTATTCCTTTATTGAAAAACAGTTCTAATTCCAGTTATTGCACTACAAACTTTACTGCATATACTTTAATGCATTTATTGGTATTGTTTCATGTTTTTATTTCAGTACACTTGGCATTATTCCTTTACTGCAATACAGTTCTAATTCTACATTTATTGCACTACAAACTTTACTGTATATACTTTAATGCATTTATTAGTAATGTTTCATGTTTTTATTGCACTACACTTGACAATATTTATTTATTGCAATACAGCTCTAATTCCAAATTTACTGCACTACAAACCTTACTGTATACTTTAATGCAGTTATTAGTAATGTTTCATGTTTTTATTGCAGTATAGGTGGCATTATTCATTTATTGCACTACAGCTCTAATGCCACATTTATTGTACTGCAAACTTTACTGTATGTATACTTTATTGCAATTGATGCTTTACTCTTTCTTGCTTATTTCACTACAGTTAGTATAATACATCTGTATTCACCACACACACAGTGCAACCTGGCCATGCACCCAGCATGCAACTGGACATTGTGAGTCCTTTCAGCTGCAGCTGTTGGGAGAGAAGCACACCATTATGCATCACAGTTTTGCAGATATTCAGAGTACATATTGGTAAAACAGAGGAAAAGGTACATACTTGTGGGGCATTCCTGCCCTTGCTTCTTGGACCCAGGTATCCAAGAGTCCCCTCTTCCATCTTTTCAGATCATCATGGTCATGAAGGCACTGCTTACCTGTGCAGGGGATACCAATGACACTGGTGAGATCTCTGGCCAGCCACTCTCAGGCCTCTGCCTTACACTCTGAGCCCTGGAAACTGCCCTGCATGAGCCTGTCATCAAGGTTTTGCATGAGGAGCCAAACCATGACCCTGGATTCCAGAATGCCCCAACCCTGAGCCTAAAAACATGCACCTTCACCACTGCCAGTCATTGTATACTATCAGTGATAGAAGTCCAATGGATTCTCCTGCATTTCCACCTATTAGGTTTAATATAGGCTCTTTGCCTGCTCTTATACATCATTGGGCAACATTCAAAACAGTGCAGCATCATTTAGCACTTCACAAACCAGTCCAGCTGATCTGAAAAGTGTGTAAACTGGCAGAACTGTAGTCTTAGCAGAGCTTAGCAGTCTGCAAACCAGTCAGGCAGCGCCGAACAGTTTACAAACATTGGCAGCTATTATCATCTTTATACAGTGCTTAGCAGGTCTAAGCATAGTTTAGCAGAGTTTAGCAGAGCACAGCAGAGCCATCTTTTATAAAAAATGCATAATATGTATATCAAAGTTAAGTACATGTTTTCCCTTCCATGTATTCAAATCCTGGACCTATTGCACATGAAGCCATAATTCCACCCATTTACCTATGTGGATATCAAGAAATCTGGTATATTTTCACATTTACCACTGAGCTACCTTTAAGGAGTGCTGAGCATCACACCACACTGCACAAACACACTTAAACATGCTTAAACACACCTTTAAATAAATAACTATTTACATCCGGTTTCTATTTTTAGATGTATGGCAGGTGTTTGCTATCTTATATGTGAGTGCAGTTTGGCATTGCTGTGCTCCCTGCTGCACCTTGTAAGCTTGCTTTTGTAAAAAAAAAATAATTAATAAAAATAAAAATAACACAATGGAAATTGCAGGGAGTCTCATACTCATCTGTAGCCATGGTTAGCACTACACATCTTCCTTCACTGATTCAATAACAATATTCCTTGGCTCTGCCTCGGCAACAAGCCATCATTAATATACATGGCATGCTGCCGAGGGGGAACAGTGACTATGAACATGGATACATACTGTTTAGGCCCTACACAATTCCTACATGAATTTTATTAAATCATGGGGAATGTTTTTTTGTATCAAACAACATACTTTTCCAAAGATACTTATTAGTAGGCAATTCAAGGTAACTATATTGAGCTGATGGCCCTGGCAATATACATGTCCATTTAACTTGGTGCATGAACATCTTGCATTGGTCAACGTAGTCACATATATCACATTTTTTTCTCCATCACTCCAGCTAACTCAACCCACCCTACTAATTCCAAAAAGTAAGCCCTATTGCACTGACAATGCATTCTCCATCCTAGCACCTAAACTATGGGACTCCAATCCTTTCTCAATCCTAGATTTTCAAAAGTACTCTGACTTCAGACAACAGCTCAAGGAACACCTCTTAACCTAATCAAAGTGCAGCTGCATTCACTTAGTTAACATTACATGAACAATGCAGCTCTCAACCACACCCCTTCATCCCAGTTTCTTCCTTCGTTGTCTCATCTTGTCACCCCCTTTACTTACTGCCTCTCATTCACCCAACTTCCCTCTTCTCTTTGCATCTCTCTCTCGCACTTTCTCTCCATCCTAGTCCTCTTTTCTCTGCTTGCCTCTCCCACCTTTTCTCTGTCTTCTCCCCATGGTATCCTTTCTTGCAACTATACTCACTTGCCTCTTCTAATGTCTTCATACTTCTGTATATAATGATATGCTGTTACCCCTGTAGCATAAGCCATCTCAATCATTATGGCATCATCTTATGCATAAAAATCTGCTAAGCATAATTCATTTTTCCATCCATATTATGACATTGTTAACTGCCTCTTGAACTAAATGTTGTAGTATAGTCCTACATCTGTAAATACGCTTTCTTCATTTCTTATGAGATCCTGTTCACTCGAGCTATGTCTGTAACTAGTCAATTGAGATCAGTGTACTACACTGGTAAACAAATATAAATACATAAGCTATATTATTATATTCTTATGTTCCACCTGCCTCTCCTGAATGGTTTATATCAGTTTGTCAGTTATCATAGAAGATTAAGGCTGTAAGTGCATTCCTGTAGGCTAATGTTTGAGTCACTCAACATCCTTTTGCCTCCTGTGTATCTGAGCAAGAAATTTAACCAAACCATGTTCTAGGGCAATAGTAAAATTAGGCTAGATTCCTAAATGGCCTCTTAGATCCCATGCTTGGTAACTACCTTTGAAGCTACAATCTATGAATAGCTTACCTCTTGTCCCAATCTCACTATCCCTTGTGTTACATGGCTTACAGATAGTGATTATCATCACAGCAGGTGGATAAAGAGGACACTGATGTTGTTGCTCTTTAGTCATCCCAGATGTACAAAAATAAATTGTTCTTCTGCAAGCTGTAGCTCCTGTAATGTAAGTGTATCCTGCTTTAAGCCAACGTACTCCATATTCCCATATGTGAATCTTTGAAACAGCACTTTACATGTTTCCTTGCTACAATTTATGGAGTTGTAATTTTTCCTGATCTGAGGTCTCTACCAGGAAGTAACACTTGTAAGAGTGATGCCTTTTGGCTTTCTCTTCCCGTTCTCTATGATAGCTGAGATGACTTTCCTCCTCCCACAATATACTCTCTGGCTCTGGGATCACTACTCAGATCAAGCTTGTCATCTGTTCAGGTGACCAACTTGCCTTTTTGTAAATGGTCCATGTGAGAGTAAAAAACAGGTTAAAATGGATTTCTGTGGATTTTTCTGAAATGTGAAATAAATGTTCTGCATTTCAGTTTGTAGAATGCACTCAGCTTAAACTCAGTTACCTAACTTGGCAAAACATATAGCTTGGCATTCATTGTTAATAAGAATCAGAAGTAAAATATTTTATCTATTATAAACTATGCAGCTTTGTAAAATTATTATCTACAAGCAGGTCAAGACGAACTTTTGTATGCAGCTGTGTCTCGTCGACATGATACGCAAAGACAGGCCAAGGACAATAGGAGTTATTCTTCAGGAACAGAATGTTTAAAATATGAAAAACAAACTGTCAACAGACCAGCTTGAAAGGAAAGACTTATTATTCTGGCAAATTCTCTAAACTCCTGATGCAGGCAGAAAAGACACTATAAAGACTGGGACCTTTTCTTTTGTATCAGAGACTTTGATTATTCTATTCTTGCAGATCTAAAACTGTAAGCTGAAGTATGTTTTTGATGTATGTAACTTTCATTGTTAAGGTGGATGTAAACCTCGTGTGCAGTAAATGAATGTCATAACAGCAGAACTGTCTCAGTGTCTTCACTGAGTAAATGTACAGACTACCGTCAAAAGTGTAGTATAACTTTAACAGTCCAGTACAGTCCAGAGTATATGAAGAGGCATGTGAGAGACCATAAGAAAGATGTGCTTAAGTAGGCCAAAGTAGAGAGTCTCCTGAAAAAAAATTATTGAAAAAGATCCATTGTTTGTTTACTCATGAATGACCCTTCCCAGCAAACATGCACAGTCCCAGCTGAATATGAATTTATTCATAGAAAAAAATCACTAACTGACGCCTTCTAAGAGTAGACGGTGATCCTTAAGTCAAAGAAAAGAGTACATTTCTTAAGTTTTTATATTCATGGCGATAGTTATATTCACCTTTCTTTTTCTTCCTTTAAATTTAAGGGAGCCTGCTCTGCAGACATATGGAGAATAACAACCATTGACTGAGGTGTTTATATAAGTTAAAGAATAACCACTGTATTAAAAAAAACATAGGATCTTCTGTGCATTCTTTATATCAGACATTTAATATTGCAATTGTCTTACACCACATGCAGTTTTTTTTGTATTTTATACAGGAATACAGACTAAGAAAATGATACTTAAAACAGTCAATTAGTGCAAAATAAATCCATTATGATATAAAGAATACATTTAATAAATGCATCTTGAAAAGTACATGTCGTAAGTATTTTACACTGCCAAAGAATTCAGTGAATAACAATGTTGACAAATGCTGAATGACTCATATCACAACTTTTCATATCCTAACAATATATGTTTTATTCCTTTCTTTAAGTTACAATTCTTGTTTCATTTCTAAAATTAATTCAATAAATTATATAAAGGCTCGAAAGAAACCATATGGAGCATTTTACAAAAAAAGTTCTCACTTTTCCTTACTTTCATCACTCCATGTGATTACCACATTATATCTTAATTTATCTGGTATTATTGAACGTCAGTATCATATTCTATACTGAAAAGTTCCAATATGATACAGATGTAATCAAAAAAAGTATTTGCTAAACAATGCTGTAGATTTTAGTCACACTTCCTCACTTCCTATGTGCAAAAATCATTTTGCATATTCTTACATTTAAAATACATTATCTAGTTAATCAACAAGTATATACATTATAGTCAATGCCTAATTATTCATTTAATTCATAACTCCTTAACTTATTTGTGTATATTTTGCATATGTATTGTGGAATGTATATCCTTCATCATATACTTTTGAATGTGATTCTCAGCAGAAATGTAGGTATATCAATTACTACTTGTAAAAATGTGAATGCATATGTAATAGTAACTCTTCCCACATTCAAGGAAGCAACTTTTTCCTCTGGTGGGTAGAGTTCCTGACCCATAATGGTGAGAGACAGTATAGTTTTACTGAGATGAGGTTTAGCCAGTCTATATTGTTTCATTTCTGTAAATGGGTCATGAATGAAGTGAATACAGGAAAACTCATGCATGAGGTGTAGCTGGACCGCATTTGTGCTTTTGACATTGGGAAGCTTATAAGATACCAGATGGGTTCCAGTACATTGAGGAGGACAGGAAACAAAATATCTGACAGGCATACCTCTTAGCCACTTAGCAAAAGAAATAGGTTCATACATTTATAGGTGGTTACTGGGGTATTGACCCGAAGGTCTTTATAAGCTTAACCATGTGTACCCAGTATAATACTAGAGAAACCCAATATAAGGATCATGCCTAAACTCGAGATGTTAGTTAGCAATGACTGCCCATATCTAGGAGGGTCATGGGTGAAATCCCCAGAAAGAATTTACGGTTTCCCATCCAGTCATCCAGGCTTAACTTAAACACGGTCATAGACTCTGTGAACGCGTAGCCTATTCCACAGGAGTAGCAACCTCTGAGAGACATATCTGTCTCTCCATGAGGTCCTATTTATGTCGCAGGCCAGGTTAAGGTTCATGGAGTGGGTGACCCTTGTCAAATTTGACTTGTGGATGTGCAGCATTTCCATTAGGTTTGAGTCCAAGATTGCAATATAGGCTAGGCACAAGTCTCCCAAGTAGTCTGTATGCTAATTTGCTTGGTTAGAAATCTCTGTGGTCTCTCAAGTTGCTGCAGGTGCCTGGTAAGGTACATACCAAATGGAGCATTGTACTCAGTTGTTGGCCTGATGATGGTCGAGTACAGGGGATTTATGACCTCTTTTGCTCTTGAGGCAATGCCTTTGCTAATGCGGTGTATAATGTAGAATGCCTTTCCTACCACAGTAGACACATGGTGGTCAAAGTTTAGGCTACAGCCAACTTGTGTTCCCAAGTTTCGCACTAATAAGTTGTTACTTAGGGTATTATTATTTATAGGATAGTCTGCAGGGATATCGTTTTTACCAAAGGGGATGATAATGCATTTTTTAGCATTAAGTTTGAGTCCATAACTTTGGCACCAATCATTGGCTTGTTTAAGTCCTTCTTGAAGTATATTGAAATTGTTTGAGGATTCATTGATTGCACCTACTTTGCAGTCATCAGCAAACTTAGTCAGACACAGCCCCTCTGTTTTGGTCTGAACTTCTGAGAAGTATATTCAAAACAAAAAGGAGCCCAGCACTGACCCTTGTGGAAACCCACTGTTGACAAGTCTGCTGGTTGAGGTAAAGTCCCCAACTTTGATTGAGTGTGATTTGTCAGTGACCCAGTTAGCATCTCACCTGACAACATAAGGGTTGATATTCAACTGGGAGAGTTTATCAATGATGCCCAAATGTGGGATTGTGTCAAAGGCCTTGGTTAAGTCAAGGTAGATTGCATGCATGTATTTTACTTCATCTATGGCTCTGGTGATATTTTTGAAGAGGTCCACCAGGATTAACAGGCATGACCTCCCTTTGAAAAAAAAACAAACTGTGCTAGATCAAGGGTTTGGAGGACATCTATATCCTTATTTATAAGGTCCATAATGATTCATTCCATTGCCTTACAGATAAGGCTAGTTAAGCTTATGGGTCTGTAGTTCCCAGGGTCTGTTGCTGAATCTCCTTTATGAAGGGGGATGACAGTTGCTGTTTTCCATTCAGCAGGAACAAAACCAGTACTCAGACTGTGGTTGAAGAGGGTACATAATGGAGTTGCTAACTCATGTTTTAGACAATTTAAAACACATCCTGGGATGCATCTGGTCCCATAAGATCTGTGTTTTTGGCCATAGAGAGAGCATTAATGATTTGCTCTTTGAAGATGTAAGGTGGGGTAGATGTACAAGGAATGCTTTGTGGAATGTTTGGAGGGGACAGGGTGATGACATTTTTGCCAAACCTTTCAGCTAATAAGTTAGCAATTTTTGCAGGATCAGTGTGTGTGATGCCATCCACAGCTAATTCAGCACACGTCTAGGTCCTACCTTTTAGGTTACGGACAAATCTGGACAAAGCCTATAATAATTCAGGGATAAAGGCCTAAAGCCAAATTTTAAACATTGCTCTTATAAACTTAGAGATTTGTTATAATAACAAGTTTATATTAACTTGCATTTTCTGAAGGATATGAAGCCTAAAACTCAAATGCCTGTCATTATTTACTAACTTTAAACCCCAGTGGTTTGCTGGCAAACTACAAATTTTATGCAGAAAAGACCACAAATATGAGGCAAAAATCTGTTTATGCTGTGAAAATCTGGACAGTTGAGAGGTATGCTAACAAGAAGCTAGTACTGTTACTGCAGAACTGTTTAGAAAGAAGAGAGTAAGCAATGCAGTGTCACAGGATTTGATGCTTGTTCAGTCATGGTCAATATATTTGTGTTACATATTACACCAGTTTTAAAATGTAACAACATTTCTGAGCACAAAAGACATGAATATGGGTGTGATAGTCAGGAAAGGGTGATCAGCTTTCAAGGAAACCTGTGGGAGCTGGAATTGTGTGTAGATAAGTAGCAGCTAAGATGTATTACAAAAAATGGTTATGGATTTCAGGTGGAAGAACTCTATGAAAACATGTACTGCTGTGAGTCTGAAAGAGACAGCAGGACAGAGGAGGAAAAGGATATGGGATAATCAACACAACTTAACTGAAACATGGTATGTACTGTGAAAGCAAAGTGATAAATGACAGTAGAGTTTTGGAAAACATAGTCAAAGGGGAGCACAACAGATACACTGAGGTTAGCCTTCCATTGTGCAGGGCACTACTAAGGCATATCTAGAGTTGTGTGTATACAGCTGACAGATGGGGAGGTTCAGTCAGTCCAATATCCTTGTCATAGGTGAATCTGTAGTGAGACATACCAATGCACCACTCAACAGGCTGTGCAAGGAGAGGATCACAGTCAGTTGTTCATCAAGTGCCAGGATTCACCATATCACACATTCATTCAAGTCCTTGCACCTCAAGTACACATGACACAGTCATTATGCATGTGGGTATCACTTCAAATGTACCCTCCTAGACTTTATTAAGAGACATATGAAAGAATATGCATCCAAGGCTTTCTGAATATGTATTCAAGGCAGGTCTAAACCTAGTCGTGAGGAGTATTCTACCATCACCAAGAATGATGTGTCAATTTGAACAGAAGATTAATAACTTCAACAATTGGCTTAGCTTCTGGTGTCATTCTAAGGGAGGATATGAGACATATCTGCTTGGGAGGAGGTGGTAAACAGTCCTAGCTGCTTTGACAAGGACATCATCTACCTATCCCTCTAAGGCTTTCATACATTGACTAAATCCATGAAGTCCCCCATAGTGCTTTCATAGTCAACATCAGTCTTCTACAGCCTCCAACATAACAAAACAGAATCCAGATAACATGAAGGTATAGCTGTTTAATGCTAGGAGCTTACAGACACACCTTACTCTGGAAAATATGCATGGTCAAGGAGACCGTTAGTGCAAGGTTTTATTACTGAACTAATAAACTAATAAAACTAATAAAAGTGGCAAAATATCCTTCTCGTAAAAAAAACAAAACATTTCATCTCCATTTCATCTCCAAACATGTTAGGCAAGATAACTTTCTGAAATTCATGTCCAATTTTAGATAAAAAAACCTCCTTATCATACATTGCTAACTTTAGGACTTTGTCTATGCCCCCTAGTAACTAACCAATATGAAGTCTCTATGCATTAAGCAAAACACTGTTCTCCTAGCTAATTGTTTAGGAAAAGCTCTACAAGAATATTTTGGTGTCCACAGGAGAGTTCTTTCTAGCAGACTTCAATACCCTTCCATTAACTGTTTCTGGACTTATCAATACAGAGTCTCTGACCCAGCTAGTCCGCATCACAACAAGGGGCAACGAAATCCTGGACTTGATCCTTAGCAATATTGGACAAGTTTGCTCCTCATTAATTGTTACTTTCTCCATGGTCAAATCTAACCACAAATCAATCACATTCACTATAAGACTAAAACCAGAAGCATTCTTCAATATCTTGGCATTGAGAGGCTATGTGAAAGCTAATCTGATAAAACTGAGTGATGATTTCATTAAATTCAAAACCCCCTTCCAGCCTGATGACCTACTGCTTATGCAGAATGCTTTACTGCCAAAATCTATGCACATGAATAAATGCATTTGTTCCCTCTAAAGTAAATGCAAAACCAAATTTAAGAATAAACCTCTATGGTGGAACCCAAATATAAACAGATTGTATGATAAAAGAAAAAAACTCATTGCACACAAAAATAAAATGAGCTCTCAAGATTCCTAAAGTGCTTTAGCTAAATTTAACAGGAAGCTACAGACTCTAGTCAAATTAACCAAAGCCAAATATGAAATTAAAATAGCCACAAGGTGAAGGATATCCAGAAAGCCTTCTTTCACTGTGTTAAAAAAGAGAGAAACAACAATACAGAGCAATGCACAGAGCTAATAGTAAATGATATGACATACTTGGATCTGGACTGCATATCCAGTCTACTAGCAGATGAATTTAGCTTAAGTTATTTCCCCCTCTCCATTCTTATAGTCCCAGATCACACAGCTGCATCAACACCTCCCCATTAAATCTCCCTGAAGCAAGTCCTCAAGGTATTTCCATGAGACTGGATAGCATACCAGGCTGCCTACTGCACAGCTTGAAAGAGCACTTGTCAGATCACTTGCAGAGACTAATATCAGCCTTCAAACAGGTTTTTTGTATGAATGGAGGACAGCAAGAGTCTTCTTCTTGCACAAAGGTGGGGTTTCTACTGACCTAGGTAATTATAGACCTATACACCTGACCAGCCTAATCTGCAAGGCTGTAGAAAGGACTGTTATGGAATTAATAAATAAGGACATAGGCAGCCTGCAAACTCTTGACCCGAGCCAGTTCAAATTCATTAAGGGGAGATTCCTCCTACTTCTTCTACCTGGTCAGCTTGTTTGAGGAGGTCATTGAATCAATGTGTCTGAGCATATCAGTACACACCACATAGCTTGACATTGCAAAGTCATCTGATACCATGCAACATACACACATATCATATATAACCACTGCCAGGTAAATGTAAATTTGTTGGATAGCAAATCGGCTCACAAAAAGAGCACAGGAAATTAATGTGGGTGGCTGTACTTCCTTCAAAACACCTGCCACTAGTGCCATACCCCAGTACTTAGTCCTTGGACCACTCCTCTTTGTCATTTGCTTCTTGGAGGTCAAAGAAAATGTTAAGGATCTGAGCCTCACTAAGTTTGCAGATGACTGAAAACTTGGTATAATAATAAACTCCCCAGAGGACACCAAGATATTCCAACAGGGCTTTTCTCAAACAATTAGCTGGTGTTCAAACCATGGACTAAAACTAAATGCCAAGAAAAATATACTTGCATCCTTCAGCAAGCAATGACCACCCTTGTAATTATCAAATTAAGAACACACCCCTGGAAGATGATCCTATATTCAGGGATTTGTGAACCTATGTCAACAACTAACTGTCCTCTGATTATCACATATCTACTATTGCAAGGAAGTTTTTTTTTTTTTTCATTGCACAGTGTATATCTAAAGGTATTATGTCCATGTCCAGGGGTATAATCATGCCACTGTACTCAGTTCTACTTAGGCCAATCATTGAATATAATGCCACTTTTGGTAAGTAGCTGCCCAAACAATGGACACAACTGAAATGACCATTAACAGTTTCTCACTTAATAAATCAAGGGCCTAAATTGTAAAAGCTATGCAGGCCATCTCAAAGTTTTGCACCTCTTCTGAGTATCATACAAACTACTAAGAGGTGAGCTCAGCCTCATGCATAGAACCTCAACAGACCATATCCTGTCAAACCTATTACACATTCAAGGGTTGTGCAAATACCTGATCAGGGGATCTCAACCCTTTTGCAACATAAACAGAGCATGTTAGGGGGACAGAAAAGTATGACAGAGAATAGCACTGCTATGGTATTGTCTTCCACTCCACATAAAGCACAGCACTTATTTTACTCTATTCAAATGGAATGTGGATGACTATATGGGAAACAGTAAATTCACTCATAGGTTAACACCCATGTCCCTTATGGAAAGAGGTAACAAGTAAAACTCCCAACATCAAGTGTTCTATCCAGGAATGGGTTATTCATGAAAAAATATAAGGGCTAAAAACTACCTTGGGAATGCAAGGCTAGGCTTCTTAACCTCCTCACAGATCAACAGCCTTTGACCGAGGTGCTAAGTCTTTTATTAAAGCTTAACTTGATATTTTTGGAGCATGGTCCAGTTGTTGTTAATAGCCTAGAAAGTACATATAAACCTGTGAACTCAGTGAATAGTAAAGTGAAAATGTGATCACACTCACTTAAAATTGCTTGGAATGAAACAATTAAAATGTGGGACAGTGCTATATTTTTATAGGTTGGGACTACAAAGCAGTTACTAAGAATATTAAGAGCTTAGCAAATAAACCTCTGATTTACTAGGGGCCAACTATTTTTGGTCTTGCTGCAATAACTAGATGAACTCAACTGACCACTGGTCTTTCCCATTGGCATTTTTGTACATTTATATGCCTGCATCTGTGCTCCAGAACTGATGTTTTTTTTTAATCATGCATTATAACTGAGAGTGTTTGCAACCATATTGAAAGTAAAAATTCTGAAAGCCAAACTACCAATCACACTAATGTGAAACTATGTTACAATCAAAGTAACACAACTTGAAGCACATCATACCAAAAGTACATAAATAACAATCAAATATAGTAGCTTGTGCTCTAAATACAATGACAAAAGGCACAAAAGTAAAATTATTTAGGGGGGAGGGGGTGGACTTGCCACATCACCTCACATCCCCTGAATTTGAAAGTAACAGCTGTGAGACTATATAACATTGAGAAACACAGAATACATTCATTCCCTTTTCCCTGAGGCCATGTGGCCTCAGAATTATGTTTAAGCTTGTATTATGGAAGATACAAAAGGGCTTGCCCACTGTAAAAACTTGGTAGAGAAAAATTAGTTGAACTGCTGTTTTTCAAATTGTTTGACACTTTAAATCAAATTAGCTACAATTTGTTTTATGTGTTCTAGTGAGTGCAGTGATCAGTGCATCAAGTTAGCTTTTGAAAGTGTCAGTTTAGTATTGTCAGGTAGATTCTCAATTTAGCTGCACTATGTATCACTTGACAGATGAATTCTGGACCCTTACACTATTGACTACTAACTGCTATCATTTGGTAAATAACACGCTGGCATATTCTGTCATCTCTGGTGCCAGCGACACTTTTGGTTTCTCTTCATTTGTCTTGGGAAACTCAACATTTGCATATATTGGAAGAGTATTGCATTCACTAGGTGCATGTAAATCTTTCTTTCTGTATCCCTGGAATGAAAAACAAAGAAATATATTAAAATTTTGATTTACATTACAAAATACTTCCTTAAACCATCTAGTTGGTTATGAAAGTGACATTTTTTATAAAGGTACAATATTTCTAAAACAAATACTGCACATTGAACAACAAGAATCTCTGGATAAAGAACTTATGTTATAAAAAATGCAGAATATCAACTTTAAATTTTTTTGTCCCAAACCACCAACAGAATGCCACCAGATGATCACCATTTCTATTAGTAAAAATCACAAACTTTGTTTTGCCCTAACTTCTACTGTGGGTAAGGTATTTTGCAGTGGAGGACATGATTTCTTTCATGCACCTAATATCCCCATTTAAACTAGTAATGTCTTTATGCTCGCAGTGCGCTTACTCCCATTAAGTGTCTTCATTATCTCATACCCAGCATGCATTGCATCCTGTGGTGAGTTTGTTCCAGAATTCCACAAGAAGGCACTCACCAAATGTGTCCACCTCACCTCCCTCTCCCAAAGATGAATCAAGTGGTACTCTGGCATATCCTTCCATTTTTCTTAGTTGGTCCCTGCAAACAAGAGCTTTGAAGTGGGCATGATCCACTGGCATCATAACAGGCCAATGCCATTATGGATGAAAGATATAGTAAATGCTTACCAGTACATTGCTTACTTATAAACTGCAGACAAGACTGTAGCAGTACTATACCTTTTCAGGATACCAGTACTTTAGCAAAAATACAGATGGAGCAAGTAAGCATAAGCAAACAGATCAATCAGCAGGGTAAATACTACATTAACTAGGTGAAGACACAGTCATGTCTTTTCTGTTTAATTAATTTATTTAATTAAAAGGGCATACCATCCAATGTTACAATCCTTATGAAGATGGGTGGCAATACACAGTTGCCTCTGAGACAGGTATTTGGCCACCAGGCTGCATATATGATAGCCTTTACTGCAGGTACACAATAGTGGGTACTTGCACAGTTAAAGGTATAGCTGCCTCTGTGTTGATGCAGGTCACATACCCCCTACCCACAATAGAAGTTAGGGCATATACTATGTGCCACCACTGTTGGGATGCCAGCAACAGCACAAATAACTCCCATGGCTGCCTTAGTGATGACCCATCCAGACAGCTCTCACCCCCTGATGCTGGTGATATCAAGTAAAAAGGAACAAACGGGCTCAAGTACAACAAGGGGAGGCTTCAGACTTGTCAAGCAAGAGAATAAAAGGCATAATAAAAAGATGCATAACAAAACAACCATTAATATCAACGAAAAGCATACAGTCCATATGAAGGAGGAAAGGTACAACAGAAATAATGCACATGTAAAAAATACAACTATACATTTCTTGACTAACCTAGACTCAACAGGCACTATGTTCTATAGACTTAATAATATATGGTAGATATAATGTATCGAATAGTCATAAACTGCATATGTCTAAGCAGGCAAGACTACTGTACAGGGATGAGAACTGACAGAAAAGAGGTAAAGCAGATGAGAGAACAAAACAGAAATGTCAGGAGAAATAAGGACGCATGCATATACTGATGAGAGAAGAGGTAGGATGGATGCAAGATATGATGTGAAGAAAGCTGACTGAAGTGAAAAGACAAGCTGAAAAGTGACAATGGATAAAAGCAAGCAATGACAGAAACATTTGGATGATGGAGAGAGGAGGATATTGCAGAGAAGGTTAACAGGAAGAGATCTGTGATATGCAAGATAATACAGCCAGTCAGGAAGAACAGAGAACACAGGGGACTAATTTAGAAAGGGGGGTGGGGGGAGAAGCTAGAACAAAAGAAAAGGAAAACAAGTAAATATTAGGATAAAATAACAGCTGAGAAAGAGTGGTGGAGAAATAGCAACATCACATTTACAAGACCATTTCTTCAGTTGATGAGATATAGTTTCTTGATTAAAGGCCAGATGCAAAGAGTTTTGCATGATAAGAAGAGGAAGTGTTGTATCAAGTACACACTTGGGATGAATTGCATGATTGCAGATTTCATGTGGTAGCATACCAATGTAGTGTACAGAAGAAGAAGGAATACTTAGTTCCATACAGTAGTGTGTGGGCTAGCATGGATTACATTAGGGTAAGATAAGGTGGAAGCTCAGTTTAGATGAAGAGGTACTTGTTGAAATTCTGAATAATGTATTTGCCATCCTTAGAACAAAAAAATAACATTGTGAATATATTTTACATCTAAAGTTGTATTACATCCAATTATTACCCTACTGTAAGGTACAGCAACCTCAAGATTATATTTTGGCTTTGCACACACCAGGGATGCAGGGGACAAAAGAAAATGCTACAGCAAACATTTTATTGTGTTAAATATAAGTTTTGGAATTTGTTGTTTTTTGTGTTGTAATAGTAGCAATAGTAGCAATGGACAGTCTCATAGTGCTGGGAATTACAGGACTGGGATTCACACTTCAGATAGGAAGCCTGGAAGGCAGCAGGCAGGATTTCAATAAGATAGGAATGAGAGGGGAAACCTGAAACTTATGAATAAGAAAGAGTACCTGAAGCAAATATTTTTTTTATTTTGTCAATCTAAATGCATGTAGCGTGATGGAAAGGAGATTGATAAAATATGGGAGGTATATAGTGAGGTCAGTAAAAGGAATAAGAATGAAAGGAGTTGACCTTTCGTGTGCAGCCTGCCAGGAATGCATTGTTTAGTACAGCAGGTCAAGCTGCGACTGGTCTTCAAAATGATTGTCTTGTATTAAACTACAGGGTCTTTTAAAGTGTTAGGCTGAGAAGTCTGGGGGATATTACAATCTCAGTCTGTGATATTTCCACTGAAGGGTAAAAAAGAGAGGAGGCAGTTGAGTCTGATACAAGAAACACAGAACGTGTTGTATTTTTTTTTTGTTACACTGCAAAATAAAAGGTGAAATTATAGATGGTTGGATGGATTGAGTGGAGTTAAATTTGTTCTGCATTTCATCTTGTATTGCTGCAAACAACTTTGCTGGATGTTGTATAGGGAAGTCATCATGTGTACTGAATTACCTTGAATGTACCATGTTGCTTCCATCTGTTACTGAAAAACATGGGGAATAATAGTACAGAAACACAGAGCTCTCTGGCAATATCCATGGTACTGGCAGAAGTGCAGGAGGAGTTTCTTCCTATCTGACAGGCTGTTTATTTCCATTTACAAAGCTAGTAAATAGTGGCTTGCATACCAAAAGAGATCTGTATAGAACAACTAATGAATAGGCTCTGATGCCTAATGCTATACACTTTGAAAAAGTTAAAATGCAGTATAGCACCAAATTTGAAAAGCTAAGCTGACTCAATGAATATTCAGTTATCTTCATGATAACAGTGTCTGTACTACAGCATGGACAGGATTTCTGATATGATTCAGTGAAAATGTTTTGAGAGTAATGTGCCAAAGAAGATGGATTTGAATGCCTCTCACTGAGAAACTAACAAGAGAAAATAGTCGGGTAGAAGTTATCAACTATAACTAAAGGGTAATAATAATAAGCATTGCAAATGTGACAACTGCATTTTCTATTGACTTGAGACATACTTTTCAAAGGCTCAGTACGTAACTAGAGTGATAACTGGATATGAAAAATAAAGATATGGCTGCTTTTAAAAACTCAGACATGGGTAGTTAACAATTAGAGGCAGGGTTTAAACTGCTGTTGGAACATCCATATATAACAACAGCAGCCATAATAATGAGTAGGTGAGGCTTCTACAAGGAACTCCAGCCTTGTAGGAGAGGACGTTAATTAAATACACTGTGACTGGATTGCGGAAGCATCTATTTGTCATTCAAAATTATAGTTCCCTTACTACTGTAATGTGTTAGACCAAGGCTGGAATGAATGTTCCCACAATTAATTATTTAGCTGATAGTATTACTGTGCTCACCCCTAAGTTCCTTACTACACTTATAAACCTGGCAGCTGTATCCTTTTTTGCAGCTTGGATTTATGATTTTGTAGTTTATGTCCTATTATTTATGTCTTATTATGTCCTATTATTTGTATTTGTTTGCATGATTGTATTATACCTCATATGCATTATGCTGTATTTTCAGCCTCATGTAGATGATTATACTGCTTTGTGTATGCTTGTAATTGTTCACTGTAGCTTTTCTCCCGGGGCCTCCACTGAAAATGGGCTCTTCTTGGCCTAGTGGACTTCCACAGTCATCAAACTGAAATAAATAAATAAATAAATAAACCATGTATTCTAATTATATCTTTTGTATAGTATTTTAATGTAAAATAGTCATTCTATGGTCATCTTTCACTTCTTGTTTAGCTGTGCACAGCTGAATGCTTGTTTATGTATTCCACTGTGAGACACTGAAAGTAATAGACTTTAACAAGAAATATATTTTCTTCAAGTTTTTGAGACCTCAGAAGTTGTACATTTGTAATTCAGGGATGTAGAGGCAGAGTTCCTCACATCGGGGGTGCAAAGAGGATTACTCCCTGCAAAATAATTGACTACTGATAGGCAACATATTGTGAATTGACTGATTGGAAACAAGTAGGTGAAACTCAAGCAGTTGAGCTAATAAAGTTCCTCCATCAGTACTAGCTATTCGATTGCTGTGCAGAATTCTAACTTTTAACTATGGAATTTTGGTATGAAGCTTTCAGAGTAGTGATTTGAGTTACCTTTCTGTCATACTATTTTGCAGTTCCATTATAGGCACCAGTACTTCCCAGCACCTCAGCAGCAATCTTCATGTAAAGCTAACCTTCTACGTTACCCTGTTAGTGGACTCAGATTGAATCCTCAAGCTTCAGTTGCCCAAGGTTCAACTCATTGATGAGTGGAGTTTCTCCATAGGAAATCACTGTAGGTGAGTTGTTCTGTGAATGACCTTTTTGGGGAAATTTCCCCTTTCTTCATGCTGGTGCACCTGTGGAGTAGGTATACATAGGTTCAGGAGGTGTGGGGAGCTTGTCCCCTGACAATAGTAAATGTGTTTTTTGGCTGTTTTTTTTTTTTTTTTTCAGTGAATGCAGTTTAGGGATTCTGAGCCTTAGTGCATCCACTTTTGCCCATTCATACTGGAAGCAACTTTCTGATGCACTAAAGATATTGGAGTTAATATAAAATCATCATAAAATTATTAATATTAGGTATAATATGAACTTTAGTTGTGCAAAGCAGTCACAATAGAATTAGATTCATGAACAGTAGAATTACTGGTGTAAGAAATCGCATGAATGATTTGAAACTAAGCAACAGCTGAACATTAGACTTCTAGCCAAATATTTTCAGCAGTTGAGCACCCATGTCATTATATGGCTGCAGTCTTGTATCATGGAAGTTAGGGTGTAGTCCTTCTGTAAAACAGAGTTCATCCTGTATATTTCTTTGTTATGTTTTGGTTCTGAGGAAAAGGTAATGAAACAGCATAGAAACATGCACATTTCATGTTAAATGTATGGTCTTCTGGCAAGTCATTTAGAACTTAAGTCACTAAATGATGACAGATATTTGAATTACAGATGCCATATCCTTCAGAAAATGCATGGTAATACAAGACCTGTTATTCATCAACTTTATGTATGTATGTATGTATGTATGTATGTATGCATGTAAGTATTTATTTATTTATTTATATTTGTTTACCAGGATAGTGCACTGATCTCAATGGATCATTAACAGGCACAGCCTGGGTAAGTAGGATCACATAAGAAAGTAAGAAAATATTTTTTACAGATACAAGAATACGCTAAAAAAACAAATATCTATACATATTTACAGATGTAAGAATACGCTACAAATTTAGTTCAAGAAGCAGTTAATGTCAAAATATGGATGGGAAAATGTAATTATGCTTAGCAGGGCTTTATGAATAAGATGTAGCCATAATGACTTAAATGGCTTATGCTACAGGGATAGCAGCATATCATTATATAGAGGGGAATGAAGACTGAAGACATTAGAAGAAGCAAGTGAGAATAGTTGCAAGAAAGGATGCTTTGGGGAGTTTATAAGAAGAACATTTAAAATCTGTCCCTGTTTTGGGGCCTTCCTCCCCCATTATTTTTGGCTTTGTCCAGATTTCTTGTGCTAAGATGTTGAGTGGTATGTAGAACAACTAATTTAATGAATGTGCAACTGGTATATTTAGAATAGACATGCTATGGGATATTCAGAAGCAAATAATATACATTACAGCACTATTTATATTACCAGTGGGCTAGGGTTTTGCAGTTCATAGACCTCTGTATCACTCCAGTGCTATAAATCCTAAAACAATTACCACTACAGTGCTCTGCTAGTTAATGCCACATACAAATGTCACAGTCTGTGGATGTAGCTAATGTAAAGTAGCCATGTACTCTGCCTGAAAATCCTGCTCCCAGATCAAGATGGCATGGTAAAGTTATTCATAAACATGCTGTACCTCACTACTTTGGAGCAGAGCAGTGAGAGTGAATGCACTATTTCACAGTCTATACTTTATGGAAGCAACAGCGCAGGGATTGCCAAACCAGGAAGCAATGATAGACTCTGTGTGTGTGTGTGTGTGTGTGTGTGTGTGTGTGTGTGTGTGTGTGTGTGTGTGTGTGTGTGTGTGTGTGTGTGTGTGTGTGTGTGTGTGTGTGTGTGTGTGTGTGTGTGTGTGTGTGTGTGTGTGTGTGTGCGTGTGTGTGCGTGTGTATGTGTGCGCGTGTGTGTGCGTGTGTGTATGTGCACGCACACGCACTTGTTAGGGACATGACTAGTACTATATCTGTGCATGTGTGCATTTTTGTGAGACTGTGTATATTTGTCTAACTATGTATGTCTGTCTCGACTCCAGTTGCCTGTACAATGTGATTACATTGGTTGATAGGTGGGAATACCTGTACAGCTATTCCAGTCAAGACAGGTGACCAATTTAGAGGCATGCAAATGAGCTGCTAACAAGCTTTTGTTCCATGTTGCTATTGCATGTCTGTAAATCGCTAGTTAGTTCCATAGTGCTACCACATCACAGCAACATATCCTTATTACTATTATGGGTCTGCTAATTTGCAAAATCTATAAGGCAATTAGGTCTGCATGTCTGTATTTCTTTGCTTTCAGGCATCTATGCTGACAAGAGGAGAATGCATCATATGTGAGGGGAACTGAATGTTCCTGTAAACAGTAATCAGAATGAAATGTAAAGCCTGGTAAAATAGTAAGGCCTAAACTATTGTAAGAAATGTATAGACAATTTTTATTACAATGATGCTTCTATAAGCCTTAGATAAGAAATAATTAAACAGTGCTTAATTACCAAAATAGTGGTTTCTATTACTGGTTGGAACACCCTGAAGAAAAGTTGAATTTTAAATTCTAAAAGCCTAGAGTTAGCCTCCCCACAAGTTTTCTCATAAAAGATCTTATTTTATCTGTGATATCCAGTCTTGATTCTTGAACATTTCCTAGAGACAGTTAACATTAAGCAGTACAACCTTTGGTTAGTGATTATTTTAATGAGAAGTATGTGAACACAGAAGCAGGAACAATACTAGATAAAATATTATGAGAGCCATTAAGATGTCTAGCCATACACATCTTTAGGCTAGAGTTCTTGCCAGGCTATATAGAAGTACTTAATACTGTTTATCTCCCAAACTGAGCAAGGCTGTGATTACCATTTTTTTGTGCCACATTTCCTCAAAAATATGTAAGTAATGACTGTTTCACAAAACCATTTTTTTCTGCAGATGCCTAAAGCACAAACAGGAATGTAAGGTGGACAAATTGATAATAATTCTTCAATGAAGAAAACTTGGATTCATAACCCAACATTCCCTAAGAATGCCACAGAGCAAAGCATTAAACAAAGAAGTGATCAAGTGTGATTTCTAGTAGAATAGTCATTATTAGAATGCCATGTTTTTTGGATGCAGTTATTATGTGATCTTTCCTTAGTAATTTGGGACTGTTCAAAATAGTCTTGTGACTATTTCTGCCATGAGTCTGTAGACTTTTATGCACTGAATCTTCATACCCCCTAGCATTTCTAACACCTTCGCTTTCCTTGCATTCATGTTAATTGAAACACATCCTGATGTGACTCTTCATTGGGTTGAATGTTTCTTTCAAGAATAGAAAACCTGGGTGAAGTTATTATTTGTAGTTTCTGTGGTACAGGGCTTGATTCTCTTATGCCTCTTTTGCCTACTGTATGACCTTAAGCAGTTTACTTAACCAGACATTGCTCTTGGATCACACAGGAAAAGGGACTGTGTATCCACTGAGCCCACCTGGTTAACAAATTCATATTGTTATTGTTAGTATTATTATTAATATTATTATTATTAATGCCTCATAGCTACTGACCTATGAATCTCCCTGCAACTAGGGAAAGGAGTGAGAGCAGAGTAGCCATAGCACTGTGGCAAGCTATTTACTGCCTGCTTTAGTTTGGTGCTATCACCTGGACATACTTACCTATGAACATGTATATGGGCTGTATTTGCATGTAAAGTAGTGTTTGTAGGGAAATTATTCACTTGTCAGTGGTAATTCACTCCTCAAAGTCCTTGACATTGTACAAACCAGCAATCAGCATCATTCTGGTTCTGGTCTCCACTTGAAGTCAGCAAGGGTCATACCCTTCACACATCCTCACACTTTCAACCATGAAAGAAATTAGTGGGTATTGCTTCATCTCTCCACTTTGATCCCACCTCAGCACTTTGCATGCCTGGGTCATAATCGATACTGCTTCATCTTGGGCACAGTCAGGCCTTATTCTCTTTGCTCTGCAGAGATGACTAGTCATGTAACTTTTTTGTACAGCATAATGGTATGGCAACTCCAGTCCAAATCAAGATCGCTCATTTTGAAAAATGTTTAATCTAATACTGTATTTGAATAGTATATTAATTACAGTAAAACTGATGAACTTTGATACCCTGAAACATCCTATGTCTCATTAGCAGGCACATGTGAAGAGCATAGTCATGTGGGAAAGGCTTTCAGATATGTAGGTATGTTAGAAAGAAACAGCAACGAGTGCAATATTCTCACAGATACATGTGGCAACCTCTTATTCTATCATTTTCTATGCAGTTTTAAAACTACAGTATATCAGTAATCTCATTTACAGGCTAAATATAACAGCTACCCTATTACTGAAGTAAATGAATGAAGGATTTGTTACTTACATTTGTTACACTGACAACAGCATACATCACATCTTGAACTGAATTCTCCTGTTGATCACAATTGTTTTGCACTGTAAATTAAGATAAATATATACTTAGATGTTAATCGATATTCACTCAGTGCAATTAGAATAACAAACAAATGTATGAGCTAACAGAATTTTGCACACTATTGCCGAGTCTGGCAGTTGGTGTAGAGGGTTAAGGCAAGAGCTGTAGACTGCCAATTTTTGAATGTCTATTGCAGAACTGGCAGCACTTTCTACTCATCACACATCTGTTCTATCGGAGGCATGTCATCCTGTCGAAGGCAGTTTCAGTGAATGCAAATTAAATGAAAGCAGTTTGCCAATACACTTTCATTGACAGTGTAGATTGCCTTTTTCTGCACTGTTTTGCAACCTTGGAGTTGGTATATATAATTCCAGTAGGTATGGGGGATGCCCCCTAAATGAGGGGTGCCTGCAAAAAAAAATTCTTTAAATTTTCGCTGAAGTTAATTTTGGCAAACTTCTTTCATTTTTCTTTTAGCATTTGCCGAAACTGCCTTTGACAATTTGAAATTAATCCATTGGTTTATATTTTAGGGATAATGCCAGAAATATTAGAACACTGTAATATACAAATGAAAACCGAATATTTGATTCTTAGGTTTTCATTTATTTATTTATTTTTTAAAGACATCAACAGACATCAACAGACAGATAAGGAAGTTATTAAATGCTCTAATATGACAAAGGTTTTTCTCAGTCAATGCTTTAAACAGGATAGTAAAATAAATTATTGCTCATTATGAACCATTGTTCTATGCTACAAAGAAATTGTCTTTAACATTTACTTTAAATATAGGCTACAGTTGGGAAAAGTATAGTAGAATAAGAAAGTCTATGCAGTAATCTGTAATCACGGCACTCATTACATTATACAATTAAAACAGACGGGATGTGTGTTGATATCAAATATGATAGCAGCCAGAGTGGGCCAATAAACAGTGACATCAAGCTAGCTGAAACAATAAAAGACTTAGGATAAAGATGCCTGCAAAATGGTAATATCAGTTGTGTTATAATTTATTATGCAAGAGTGGGCAGGAGGTGAGGACCACCCTCCTCGATTGGTAAACCTTGTAAGATATGTAAGAGTAATGGGGTCGATCATCAAAAGATTAGAAATACATGAATTCTGAATGAACAGATGCAAAAAAAAAACAATTATTAGACTGCTCTGACTACAAATTATTACATTAGGAATCAAATTTAAACCTGTAGCATAGACATTTAAATTCTGCGTGTTTGTTATTTCTGTTTCCTTTTAGTGGTTCTTGACATTTAAAAAATATTTGAAGACTGTGAGGGGGTGAAGGACATCCAAGCAAAGAACTATGACATTACAGGATAACAATGACAGTAAACACATTTAATGGTCACTTTGGTAACACAAGGAGCACGAGGGCTCTATATAGCACCAAACTAGCAAGTAACTGGAACAACTAGTTTTAGATGTGCTACATAAAGTGTGTGTTTTATCACAGCATTGTTGAAGAGCGAGCTTAATGTTCCAAAAAGACAGAGCACCAAAAACCTAACTGAAATGGCTAGCATCTCAAGCACAAAAACAAGTGATGGCTATTGTTAGCTAGATTAAATGTAGTGAGAAAAATGCCTGAGCAGCAGATTCCGTGAATAAATATGGTGGACTGGTGAGAGGACTGTGTGTCTTGAAGCATGCAGATTGCTACTCCAAATTATGTCCAGAATGGGGGTGTTTTCATTTGTTTCCTATGAGTTTGAAAATGGCTTAGCTTTGGAGGCAGTACATCCTACGCTTTGTATACTCCATTTTTCCTAGTTAAATAATTTATGAATTACAGTCAGGCTTACAGTCTTTTTGAAAACACAGTCATTAACTTTGATATTAATACCAGATTGCTGTACCTTTTGTAAATGTATATACAGTAATTAACCATAATACTAATACCAGACTGTTGTATCCCAATATAAACTCAAATACAGTAAGTAACCCTGGTATTAATAATAGACTTGTGTACCCCTATATAAACTCAAATGTAGTGAAGAGACATGGCACTAACACCAGACTGGTGTATCCCTAAGTAAACTCAAATGCAGAGATTAACCATGGTACTAATACCAGACTGGTGTTTCCCCATGCAAACCATGGTACAAGTATCGCACTGGTATATCACAATGTAAACTCAAATACAGTGATTAGCCGTGGTACTAATACCAGAAGTGTATCTCCCTATGTAAACTCAAATACAATGATTAACCATGGTGACAATACCAGACTTGTGTTCCCCTACTTAAACTCAAATACAGTGATTAAACATGCTAATAACACCAGACTAGTGTCCCCTAATGTAAAGCCAAATACAGTTATTAAGCAGGGTACTAATACCAGTCTGATGTATCCCTATTTAAACTCAAATACAGTGATTAACAATGGCACTAATACCAGACTGGTGTATCCCTATGTAAAGTCAAATACAGTGATTAAAATGGTACTAATACCAGAGTGGTATATCCCTATGTAAACTCAAATACATTTATTAAACGTGCACTAACACCAGACTGGCGCATCCCTGTGTAAACTCAAATACAGTGATTAACAATGGCACTAATACTAGACTGGTGTAACTCTGTGTAAACTCAAATACAATGATTAAACCATGATATTAATACCAGACTAATGTACCCCAATGTAAACTCAAATACAGTGGTTAAACATAGTACTAATACCAGACTAATGTATCTCTGTGTAAACTCAAATACAGTGATTAAACATGGTACTAATACCAGACTGGTGTTCCTCTATTGTAAACTTAAATATAGTGATTAAATATGGCACTAATGCTAGATTAGTGTACCCCAATGTAAAATCAAATACAGTGATTAAACATGGTGTTAATACCAGACTGGTATATCCCTATGTAAACTCAAATGCAGTGATTAAACATGGTACTAATACCAAACTGGTATATCCCTGTGTAAACTCAAACACATTTATTAAACATGCACTAATATCAGACTGGTGTATCCCTATGTAAACTCAAATCATAGGATCATAGAACCATAGGATTATAGGAAGTTACTAGGCTAATGGCCTTAAAGTCCTTATAAGTCTAGCCAAGTTCTACCCTTATTTCCATGATCAGCACCTATTGTCCCTAAATGACACAGGTGGAACCCCCAGGGTGAAATTACGGTTACCCATCCAGTAGTCCAGATTGTGTTTGAAGAAGGCCAATGAGGTGCTCTGTCTGACATGAAGTAGGAGTGTGTTCCAAAGGTGTGGTAACCTCTGGGAGACAAATTTGTCCCTCTAACAGCTTCTATTAATGACACATACCAGGTTAAGGTCTTCAGAGTGAGTAACCCGTGTACCATTTGACTTGTGGATATGCAGCTTTTCCAATAAAGCAGGCTCAGAGTTTGCCTGTGAGTAGTCTGTGTGGAAAAGAATAAAGTGACAGTGATTTCAGATGATCCACACATGGCAGATACTGTAGACCTTGAATTTTCCTTGTGAGTCTTTCCAATTGCTGCAGGTTCTTGGAAAGTTACATACCAAAATAGGCATTGTACTCAGTTATTGGCCTGATGAGGGAATAGTACAGGGAAGTTATAACTTCTTTTTTCTGGAGGCAATGCCCTTACTTATGAGATGAGCAATATAGAATGCCCTTCTTACCACTGCGGAGACATGGTGATCATAAGTAAGGTTACTGTCACCCTGTGTGCCTAGTCTCAAACTCCTGAGTGCATACTTATGGTGTTGCTACTGATGTGGTAGTTAGCAGGAACATTGCTCTTACTGACAGGAATGATCATAATACATTTTCTTGCATTGAGTTTAAGGCTATGACTTTGGCATCAATCATTTGTTTGTGTTAGACCCTCTTGCAGGATGTTGACATTGTCTGGAGATTCTATGACTGCTCCCAGTTTGCAGTCATCAGCAAACTTTGTCAGCCACAGACCTTTAGTTTTTACTTGTACTTCAGAGAAATAGATTCCAAACAGTAGAGGTCCCAGGACTGATTCTTGTAGAACACCACTGGTTACAGGTCTGCTGTTGGAAGTGGATTCCCCTATTTTGACTATATGGGTTCTATCAGTGAACCAGTTAGTGACACATCTAACAATATAAGGGTTGATACCTAACTGGGTGAATTTGTCAATTATGCCTGAGTAGGGAATAATGTCAAAAGCCTTGGCTAAGTCTAGGTAGGCTGTATCTGTATGCACAGATTTCCACTTGACCAGAGCCTTGATGACTGTCTTGAAGAAGTCTACCAGGTTTAACAGCCATGATCACCCTTTGACAAATACCATCTGAATAGGGTCAAGTGTTTGGACATTACCTATATCTTTCTTGATAAGGTCCATGATGAATTGTTTCATGGCCTTGCAGATAATGCTTGTTAGGCTAATAAGTGTATAGTTTCTGGGGTCAGTGGAAACACCACCTTTATGCAATGGGCTAACGGTGGCCATTTTCCATTCAGCTGTGACAAAACCGGTGCTTAGACTATGACTGAAAAGAGTACCCAATGGTGTTGCTAATTCTTGTTGGAACACATGTAGTACGCATCCTGGGATATTATTAGGTCCCATAGATGCTGTGATTTTGGTCTTAGACAGGGTGTTTAAGACCTGCTTTTTAGAGATACAAGGTAGAGGACAGGTGGTAGAGATGTCATGGGGTACGTGTGGCAGGGACAGGGGAGTGAAGTTTTCACAGAACCTATCAGCTAACAGGTTAGCTATGTCCACAGGTTCAGTATATGTGGTATCATTAACTACCAGTTAGGCACAATTTTAGGCCTTTCTTTTCAGGTTATGGATGTAACTAAAGAATGCCTTATGGCTGTCCTTAGTTGACAAAGCTAATTTGGATTCATAATTTGCTTTAGAGGACTTCACAAGAAGTCTTATTTGCTTGTTTAAGCTGAGGAGGGAGTGTTTCCAGTTTAGGGTTTGCTCCCTCTTACTCTAAGACAGCAATTTCTTCCTCTTATTGTAAAGCCTGTTAATGGCAGTTATCCACCAGACAGTGATTAAACACAGTGATTAAATACAGTGATTAATCATGGTACTAATACTAGACTGGTGTATCCCTCTGTAAACTCAAATACAGTGATTAAACATGATACTAATACCAGACTTGTGTATCCCTATGTAAACTCAAATACCATGGTACTAATATCAGACTGCTGCACACTTATATAAACTCAACAGATATACTCAAAGAAAATCACTCAGTAAAGCAGCGTGTATAACACGTGTTGTGGAAAACTGTTCATTCAATCCAGGGGATGAATCATTTTGAAGATGAATCGAGTGGTAATAGTGTATCCTAGGTTCATAGGGTCATATATACTGACTAGATGATTGATCTCTGAGGATCACAGGATGCCTAGTCTTAAATCCCAGCCGTAGTTTGTTAACCCTTGTGCTTTGTGTATGAGTAACCTGGAGGCAGACACAACAGGGATGTGTTGGGACAATTACTTGTTGACCCTATCCCCAGGGATATGGATGCTAAACTGAGGATGACTTTGTGGTTTCTATTTATTCATCCAAATTACACTTGAACAGAGTAAGAAAAATACTTTGCTTTATGTGGAGTGGAGTGGAGTGCAGTGGAGTGGAGTGAAGTGGAGTGGAAGGTGGTTCCACAGAAGATTTATTCTCTATAATAAAAACCTATCCCTCCAACATGTTGCATTTATGTCACAAAAGAGATTGAGATCCCTTGAGTAGGTGTTCATTCTTTCATTGCACTTACAGATGTGTAATAGTTCAGAAAAGGTAATCTGTTGAGACTCTGGACCCAAGGCAGAGGTCAACTCTTATCAGCCTGTGTAATACCGGGAAGAGGGATGAGGCATTAAGTTGGTCTGCATAGTTCTTATGATTTTTTTTTTTTTAGTAAGAAAGTGTTGCAGTCTTTTTAGCTGGGACAAGTGTTTGGACAGGTATAAAAGGGGCATTATACTTAATGATTAGCCTGAGACCTGAGTAGAGTGGAATGATTCCATCCTTGGACCTGAACTCCATCCATACATCCATGCATCCATCCATCTGTCCATCCATCCACAACACCTTTTTTCCCAATTTTGAGCATGGGATTGGGATGTTGCTTCAACAGTAACAATCATCTAGAGCCAATGTTCACAACACCAAATGGCTAGCCTTGCCACGGCTGTTTTGCCATTCCACACATACTCACACACAATGACACCTATGGCCAATTTAGAGTGTACTATCCACTGCAGGTCTTTGTAATGTGGGAGTAAAATGAAACACCTGGAGAAAAGTCATGTGAAGACCAGAGAACAAGCAGAAGCCACTCAGAATGCACCCCAGCTCAGAACTGAACTAGAGACCCCTTGTTGTGAGTTGACAACATTACATGCTGTGCCACTGGGTTGCCCTTTAGATATAAGCTGCGCAATGAAAAAGAACTTCCTTACAATAGTGGATACATGGTGATCAAAAAACAGTTCATTTTCTACATATGTTCCCAGATCCTTGACTTCTGGATCAACTTTCTGGGGTTGGGGTGTTGTTGATGTGATATTTACAAGAGGAGTCAGGCTTGCTGACATTTATTTTTAATCCATGGTTTTGACACTAGCTCTTTGTCTGGGAAAGGCCTTCTTGGAGCATCTTGGTATCCTCTGGGAAGTTAATAATGGCACCAAGTTTACAGTCATCTGCAAACCTGGTCAGCCATAAACATTTAACATTTGCTTTGACCTCCAAGAAATAAATGAAAAAGAGGTGTGGCTCAAGGACAGAACTTTGGGCTATATCACCAGTGACAGGTCATTTGGAGGATGTAGAGCTGCCCACCCTAATTTCCTGTGTTTTATTTTTGGACCAGTTATCTATCCAATGAGTTATATAGGAGTTTATATTTAGCCGGGAGACTTTATCTATGATACCTGAGTGTGTAGTGGTGTTGAATGCCTTTGTGAGGTCTGAAAAAACAGTGTGTAGTGTTTATCAATTGCTTCAGTAACCTTCTCAAAGACGTCAACCAGAATAAATAGGCAGGACCGACTCTTGATGAATCTGAATTGGCTTCAGCATTGAGTTTGTATGTTTTTTTTTTTTTTAATATATTTTATTTATTAATTCCATAATGATCTTTTCCATACCTTAACAGATGAGGCTTTTCAGGCTTATGGGTCTATAATTACTTGGCTGTGTTGAACAGCCTCTGTATGAAGTCTGACAAGTCCTGTTTCAGGCTGGCCAGTAGGCAGCCCAATATGTTATCCAACGCCATTGCAGTAGTGTTCTTGGTCTTGAATAGTGACTTGAGAACATGTTCTTAGAAAATTTGAGAAGGGGTTGTAGATACAAGTATATGATCTGGGAATATAGGAGAGAAGATGGGGGGCAAGGTTTGAACTAAACTTGTCTGCCAGTACACTGGCTATGTCCTCTGGGTTTGAGAATGTGACATAAGATACAGTTAGCTCTGTTCAGTGCTGGCCATTATTTCTGAGTTTTCTAATATACGTAAAGAATTTTTTGTGGTTATCCTTTGTGTGGGTTGCCATTTTTGCCTCATATCTTTTCCTTGACTGATATGATCAGGGTCCTGATTTCCCTATCAAGTTTATTGAGTGTTTTGGCATTAAGAGATTTAAAATCTTATTTCTGAATGGAATGAGTTTTGTTTCTTTTATTATATAGTCTATTTATATTTGGGTTCCACCATCAAGGTATATTCTTAAATTTGGCATTGTATTTACTTCGGGGTGGGGGGGTGCAGTTATGCAGCTGTTTACATGTACACTGAATTTGGTGGCAAAGGATTCCACATAAGCAGTGGGCACCTGCGAAGCAACTGACTGTGGCCATCTCCTTGCACAGCCTGGTGATTGGTACACCAGTGTGTCAGACTATAGAGTCACCTCTAATTAGGATACTGGATTGTGTGGAGGTTTCCCTTATGGGGCCTGTTTCTTGAGACAGCGTGACTCTTGGATGTTTGTTTCATGACAGGCTCTGCTTTGTGTTATGTGTTTTGTGAGGTTGCTGAGGGTACTTGTTTTTAGATTACATTTAGCAGGCATTTCTGGTTTAGGTAGGTTACTTTTAAGACCCTCATTATATGTAGGTCTATGTATTTGGTCTGAGCTGTGTGTGACAGGCTTAGTATGGTGTTGTGTGGTACAACCTGCTTGAGATCTGTAGTGGCTATGTATGAGAGATTCACCTCCATTGACACTATATAACTACATCTTTGTCAGTAAACATTGGCAATTGTTACATTTTCTCAGAATGCCCATTTCTGCTAAGCTGGCTACATAATAGGTTAGAAAGTTTAGATTCATTCCAAAGTTACTTATGGAAAACAATTGGAGGATAAATGTATTTAAATAGCTAAAAGGGAATGACTTTGCAACATGATACTTTTGTAATTGATGACAACAACCAATGAAATAGGGGAGGAAAGGAGTTTTATAGTCAAATTAATATAAGGGGCAAACAAGAGAGGAGCTGGGTTTAAGAAAGCAAGAAGCAGTGTGGGAATTGGGTTGTTCACACACTTAGCCTCTCATTCGATACCCAGAGACTGGCACAAGCAAAAGATGAAGACTTAACTAAGACGTTCTTAGGCCTCAGAGAACCAAAGCAATTGACTGGGACCTTATGCCTACCTGGAAGCAATCAGAACTTATGCAACTCAACCCGGATCTCAGTTTCTTTCACAAAAGGGTAACTAGAATTTAATATCAAATGCCAGATCATCCCAACTCAAAACCAGTTCAGCTATTTACTAGAATTGCTGAATAAATGATTAAGAAGCTTATTAACAGTTTACCTAGATGTTGCAGAGTCAGAAAAAATATTTGAAATAACAATGATTTAATAATACAGCTAAAACAGATACAACCTATTAAGGCAGAAAACAAGAACTGAAACAGCTCAGACAGATACAGACTGTTAAAATGAATTTAAAACAGATTAGAAACAATGAATTTCCAGTCACTTAGCTCGCTTTTTTCAATTTCAGTCACTTAACCTTTGGATTGACAGCCTAAGACTGACATAAACGTAACTAAAACGTTCTTGGACCTCATTGGGCAAAAAATATTAAATGAAATTCTATTCTTACCCAAAAGCAGTCAGAACCTATGCAATACAACCCATGTGTCAATTTCTCTAAGAAAATGGACAACCAGGATTTAATTTCAGAAGTCAGATTACCTGAAAGGCAAAACAGTGCAGCTATTTATCAGAATTATTGAATACTTACAAAGTTTCAAACACTTTATCCAGATGTTATAGGGACAGAAACAATAAAACAAAATTATTTTAAAAAAGCATAGCAGTTTAAAACAGCTAAAACAGATGGAAACTATTAAATTTTGTAAGATAAATATTGTGGGAAGAAATAGCCAGGGAATTGTTATGGCTAGGCTTGTATAGGCCCTAGGGCCAATAGCCTAGTACCAACCTATGAGCCTATGAACCTATTAAGGCGGAAAACAAGAAGCAAAACAACTAAGCTAGATATCAACTGTTACTCGTAAACAATTAGGCAGTTATTGACCTTTATTGTTTATGCACCTAGTTTCACTGTCTTTCTATCACATCAATAGCAACCAGCACCTTTCAGTTTCACTTGTTATGCAGTTTCCCTCCATTTTCTTTTTTTCCCCAGCATGATCTCAGCACTGTAAATCTGTCAAATAATTTGCATCACCTCCTTACTCTTAGATGCTTCAATTCTTTTCTCTCTTGTTTTGTTTGGGGGGTCAGTCATTTTGACACCTTAGCAATACCAGGAGAGCCATTTTTCCCACTCTTCACCCTTGGGAAAAATATTTTTATATGTTTTCACTGATGGATATCGTAGATCTACGGTCTACTATAGCATGACCCTGGGGCTATATCTGGGTATCTCAAGCACCCACAAGTGAGAGGATATTGTCTTGGTTAAGTAATGTAGCTCATTTGGAGGCCTTTGATTTTAACTCACATCACCATACAGCCCAAAACAGAACCAAATCATGATAAATTAACATACAGGTTATCTAAATCTCCTTGAGTTTGTCACATGGACTAATATATAATCTGCAAAGGATGCCTCTATATTCAACCCTATATAAATCAAACTTCTAAAATAGTGCAATGTTTAATAGCTGCATAACTATCTCCAGATAAAAAACAACCAATAATGGTGATGAATAGTGCCCCTGCTGAATGCTTCTTCTGAAGTCAAATGAAATAGATAGTCTTAATACTATTTTAATCTTTGCAACATCCCTTTTATAAACTGATTCTAGCATCATAATAATAATCTCAAATGTGACCATGACCTGAAAGCAGTAGATGGAATACACTCTGTCAAATATTTTCTGCATCAAAAGTGAATATATGGAGTATCCTCCCATGCTTGCTGGCATCCTGTAGTGCAAGGTTTTAATTTAATTATTGAATATTTAACACCTTTTAACAAACTCATATTAATTATTAATCCATAATAAATTACTTATTAGCTCAGCCATTAATACTGTCAAATAGTTTATTCACGGTGCGTTATAGATATTGGTCTGTATGAGGAAGGTATGCCTGGGTCCTTACCATCTTTTGGTATTCCAAAATAACTGTTTGATTCCAATTTGGGGGTAACTTTTCCATCTCAAATACATAATGCTTTGCTCAGTTTAACTAGCCGATGCATCAAATCATTCAACCATAGTAAATGCACCTCCAATGGCATACTATTAGATCCTATGTATTTACCTCTGCCCAACAACCCCATTATAACCATCCCATTGTTCTCAATGATTAAGGTCACCAGTACCTCAGGTTTCTCTTGCATCAGTGTAGAAAGCCTGAGAACTTCCAAAAAAGCAGAATATCTCTTAAAGAGCCACATTCCTGAATATATGCTACCTCTAAAGGTTGCTGTAAAATTCTACAAATCCACTGAGTATGTGCATCAGAAGTTCAGATAAGAACTTGTAGCCCTGACCTTAATCTACACATCATCCTTTGAATTTCTTTTGTCAAATTCTGAGAAAAAGGCTTTTAATGTTGCTGGCAAATTTATGAAATGTTTGACTTTCTAGATCTTTAAGAAAAATCTATTCACCTGTCTACATATTTCTTTAGTGTCTCTATATCCTGACTCATTACTTCCAGTGCCTCCCAGAAACCACTTTTAGCCAGCAAATAGAAAATTCAAATCCAGTTCTGCAAGGCCATTGGCATTTTCTCATTCTGTAAGCATATAAATTCTGAATATTATGTTGTATGGGCACTCTAGTTTCCTTAAATAATTTCAAATGTGTGGTCAACATCTTCCTTAACCCTAGCTATAATGTGGTCAGTTCAGCTAAACAGATCCTGAAACATTGCTTGAGGTGTTCCACACCAACCACAGTAGATGGTATGGAACCTTCAGCACCTATCCCATACCCTTACCCAGACCGTAGTATGGACCTTAAGTGCATTGCGATTGCCTAAACAAACAGGAAACATTTCTAGTTGCTGTATCATATGTAGAAAGATATTCATGTGAGATCATAACTCTATCAGTCTTAAATAACCTGCTGTATTAGAGAGCATTACATATATGCATACTAGTGTGGAACCAATTCTCTTCATGAATATTCATGTGGTTAAGGCATCCAGTTATCAAACGTTCCCATCACTTTGGACTAGCCATGACATCAGCTACCCAGAACCACATTCACAAAGACACCCCATCTTGGAAGGTTACTGTCCCATATGAATATTGGCTTACAGCTTGTAGTCAAGATATCCAAGCAACAGGCACATTCACCATCTTCAGGCTGAGGTGAGTCAAAGGGTTGAGACGTGCAAGACCTTCAGGCCACTCTTCCACCAGTGCATCCCCCACCTCATTGTGGTCTGCCGGGATGAGAAAGAGAAACATTTGAGGAAGTTCTCTTTTGAGGGTGATAGGAAAAGGCCTATAGCTGGTGTCCCCAATCCCTGAATACTTTGCTGGTGATCATCTGATCAAGTTTACTTATGTAGCAAAAACTGGTTCCTGATGAGTCTGTTTGGTAGTGTACTGGTCTCCCTGGATATAAATATGGATCGCAGAAGGAACTTGTGGATAATGTTTTATTCATAAATCTTGATGGTTTCCTTATGCAGGATCTGCCTTGCTTGTTGATATACCACACCAGTTGTATTGTCTGCCCTGATAGTAGAATCTCAATAGACTAGCAGAGACATGACAACTAACTGCCATCATTTTCAGTACATAAATGTACAATTGAATGCCTGGGGAGATCAAGATATTTCAGTAATTTTTTTCACTGGAAATATTCTGCCACCCTATGGCAAACACATCCAAGAAGATGGATTGGGTATGTAGAAGGACTGGCTGTGTATATGTATCAGTAGGTTAGATACTTGCTGCAGGACACAGCAAAGACAATCCATTGTGATGTATTGTTATGCTGGTATTGCTTCAAGCAAACGGTCCATTCCAAAAGCCTTATAGACAGACATGCATGTGGGACCATGTGCATGTTCACTGCCGTATAATCTAGTATGCTAAGGATTTGCTCTGTGTTCTATAATAATTCTTTAAATAAATATGGAGGACCTGGACCTTGCCCTGGGTGGGGACTAAATTGCAGCCTTGAGCATCAAATGTATACAGCAAAGCTTTCACAGCTGTGGGTATAAAGTGCAGCTTCTTTGTAGATGTTTAACTTCACATCCACAGCTGTCCAGGCTTTGCCTTGCTCCTCCATATCTGTAAGGTACCTAGAGAACTGTGAGAGGGCATTCATGGACAATGCCTTAGTTTCCTAAAAAAATCTGTTATACTGAACTTTGCATGTCAGCTTATTGATACAAGCAACTGCAGTCCTGGCTGAATCCTCAGCCATATTGTATGTGACAGTGATCATGTAGTTTATAAGGCTTAGTGAGCTGATAATTGGAAAATTACACATTTACTTTAGTTGCTGTTATGAAAGTTTCTCAGTCATACACAGAATTTGTTCAATAATCTCTGTCCTCGGGGACTTAGTGAAGGATGTGAGCATGTTCTTTCCAAATGTGGCCCCTGACCAAGATCCTTTGGTCAGTAAATGAACAGCTGGGCTTTGGGTGATAGAAGTCATTTTTAAAGGTAGTTACTGAAAAGATGAACATTCTCTGGACAACAAGAAGATCCTGTTTAACTTCATGAACACTAGGGCTAGCATGTTGAGGTTGAGTTTGTCCTAAGTTGTATTACTAACATCTTCCAGGATCAAGGTTGGGAAAACAAAGGATATTTGAAGGGTAAAATGACATGCCTTTTACAAAGCTGACCTTGGAAATGAGCTGAGGTTGGTAGGTCAACCATTTCTTTTCCTGCATTAGATGAAAAGGTTGTCTGAACTTTCAGTCATCAGGAAAGTGACCCTGGGAAAGCCTGAACCTTTCATTATGAAAAACTATGACTTTTTACACCAGGGAGAATCCAAATTTTATATATATAAGGGGCCCTGCTCAGTCTTTTGGGGTTGGATTCTGAGGTCACTGGGAGCAAGGAGAGTCAGTCAATGTCCTGTTTTATAGAATAACTGCAACAGGCTTTTATGTCAGGCTTGAGGCATGATGTTGTGCTTCTTTGCATGCACAAGTTACTGGACTTGCTGCAACATTCTTTGCAGTGTGCTGACAATGACTATACTATGGGTGTTAGCACAGAATGCACCAGCACCAGTGGTAAGGATGCTGGCAATGCACAGTTACAGTGAACACTGTGGGAAAGGAACAGGGCACTGATATCAGATAAATATGGAAAAATTATATCAGAAGCAAGCCCTGGCTAACTGGTGCCAAGTAATGGGTCAGTGATAGGTTAAATGGGTAGGAAAGGGGTGAAATGTCTGTAATATGCTTACAAGTAACAGAGGCCTACTATCAGTAATTGTGTTTGCAGCAGCATCAAACTGTGCATTATAGACAGTAATGGTGGGCAATGTGGAGAAAAGAAGAACAGTGACTCCAAGAAGTTTTCCTAGATATGGGTGCCACAACGATGGCTCCACAACAGAAACTCTTCCTGTCATTTCCTCCAGTTTCAGCTTTCTCAGAATATCTTGAGTCTCAGTTTCTATCATTAGTTACAGCAGTTTTGAAAATGCACTGCAGAGCAGGGATATAGCTGCAAAATGGTTCACATTGTTTCAAAAGCTAAGATTATTTTTATTTGTTTATGAAACAATTACACTAATATATAATCATCATCAACCCCCTTTTCCTATTTTCTACATGGGTGTCATGTTAAGTGTCTCCCAGTTCAATGCCACTCTCCTGCCTTCTTCTCCAGTTATGCCTGACTGCCACAGATCTTCTCTCATACAATCCATCCACCTCTTTGCTGGGTGCTATTGTTTCCTCTTACCTTCTTCCTGTCTGTCTCAAATCTTCTTCACCAGATTGTCTTCTGCTTTTCAACACATGTGCCTGAACCACTGTAATCTGTTCTCTTTGAACTTTTTTGCAATTAGAGCTACTTTGGCTTCTGGTCTTATGTCCTTATTTCTTCATCTGTCTCACAGTGTGCATCCTACCACCTGTCTCAGGCACTTCATTTCTATCACCTCTAGCTTCCTCACCTGCTCTGCCTTTACTGCTTAGGGTTCTGTGCCATGCAGTAGTAATGGTCGCACCACTGTTTTGTATACCTTACTTTTCAGCTTCTTTGACATTCCTCTGTCAAACACTACCCCTGACACTCTATGTCAGTTGGCTACACCACCTCAAATTCTAGTTTTGACCTCTTCATCCAGGCTTCCCTTCACCTCAACCACCCCTCCCAGACACTTGAAGCTGTTAACATGTTCCACTATCTTCCCTTCTATCTCAATTCTCACATTCTTCTGATTTCCCCAGTTTGCTGACATTACCACTGTCTTGTCTGTACTTAGTTTCATCCTGTGTGCCTTCAGTTTTGCATTCTATTCCCATATCCTTTTTTTAAGTCCTGGTTCAGAGTCTGCCTGTAATGCTACATAATTTGCATACAGCAGCTTTGTTGATCTGTCCCCCTCCAACCTGTTTGCTAATGTAATCCATCTCCAGGATGAACAGCAGTGGGCAGTGAGATGAACCCTGATGTACAGCCACTCCCATTGGGATGCCCTACGTGAGATTGAACATTGTTTCTACTTGAGTCATTGAATCTTTGTATATAGCCTGCACTAATTCTACCAATGTTTCTGTGATGTCAAACCACCTCAGGACTGCTCAAATCAGCTATCATGGGACCTTGTCATATGTCTTTTCCAAGTCTAAGAATGTCCAGTTGGACTCCTTCCTCATCTCTATCTTCTTCTCAGCTATATGTTTCACTGCAAACATTGGGCCAGTTGTGCTGCATCCTGATCTGAATATGAACTGCTCATCTCCCATCTTATTTTCTACTGCTTTGTGTATCTGTTTATCAATCACCATCTCCAGAATTTCCATGCAATGTGACAGGAGTTTGATACCTCTGTACTTCCCACAGTTGTGGATGTCCCCTTTGCTCTTGTACACTAACATGAGTATGCTTATTCTCCAGTCATCTTTGATACGCCTTTCTCAACACCTTCTCTCCATCTCATCCAGTATCTTTATCATACCTGCTGTGACCTCATCTGAGCCTGCTGCTTTCCCTGACTTCATTTTCCTTAGTGCTATTTTTACTTTTTCTAGGGTGGGCTCCTCTTCTTCTCTCATAATAGGCTGCAGCTGGAGTAGTACAACATCTTTAGGGTTTTCTTCATTTAGAAGCTGCTAGAAGTACTCCTTCCATCTGCTTTTGATCTCTTGTGGACTGGTGAGCAGGTTGTTTCTGGCATCCCTTATGAAAGGTATCTGACTATCTTCTTCATCTTTCTCTTTCCTTTGCAACCTGATATAGTTTCTTTGTGCCACCTACTGAGTTACTTTTCAGATGCTGGTAGAGTGCCTCTGATGCCCTGTTCTTTGATATAAGAACTCCATTCTTAGCCTCTTTGTTAGTCAACCAGTATTTCTTCCTAGCCTAGTCCTTCTTTTCTATCTCCTACTTTTTCCTGTACCCTTTCTTTCGTTTGATGACTTCCTGGACTTCTACATTCCACCACCAGCTTTCCTTATGTACCTTATTCCCATACCTGGCTCAGACACATATCTCTTCTGTAGTCCTCACACATGCTGTTTTGAGGCACTACCATTCTTCTTCAACTTCACCTATTTCCTCCTTTTCCTGGGGTGTTACAGCCATGACTAATTCCTTGAAATGTTGTAGTTTCTCTCCAATCAACTTCCATGTCTTCAGCCTGGTCTCTGTTGACCTTAGAGCTTTCTCTGATCACTGCTTGCAGCTGATTCTGGCAACCAGTAGTTTATGCTTTGGGCTGACGCTTTCACTGAGGATAACTACGCAATCGTTGATTCTACCTCAGTGGCCTTTCCTTATTAGCAGGATGTCTACTTGAGTTGCATGTTGGCTACTCTTCTATGTGATCTTGTGACTGTCTTTCTGAATCACGTGTTGGCTACTATCAAGTCATTTACCAGAAAGAAGTCTGCAATGGCCTCTCCTTCTTTATTCCTGTCCCCTTACACATGTGGACATTTACAGTTTTTGGCTATTAATAAAGAAAGGAAGAGTCCTGTAATCCTGCATACTATAGTATGGCTTATCTGGAAGGTATACAAATGTTTATGCGATCTCTATCAAACTGAATACCATCCAAAAAAGAGGTTTGTGAGACCACTTATGCTACAATTTATGTGTTAGTTCAGTATCAGTTTCTAAAGAGCATCTGGGACAAATATGATTTTTACTTTATAGTTGTTTTCTTATCGTTTGTAATTCAGCTAAGTAAAGTGGTATGTGCAAAACATTTCAGTTACACCCTAGATATAAAGCAAAATGCATAAAGTTACAGCTGTTATGTGCATTTTATCCTTAAATTACTCATTATGAGTGCAGGTTACAGAACAATTGTAAGTTCAGACAATTTTAAATACAGTACACATGCACAACAGCTGTTACTGTGGGATGAGAAAAAGAAGATATATAGTCTTTATAGAGGCTATCTGAATCATTACGTATGTGCAAGTAAGGAACGTATTGTATAATTGTATGAAGTCAGAGTCAAGTAATGGAATCATGAGATGTCTGAGTCTGTTGTGTACATTTTGGTGTAATTTGACATTCCACATGAATATGCCTGCACAGGAAAAGCAGAAACAAATTCCAGTGAGTCACCTTACACAGGCTGATCATCTATGGTTTAATTTGTCATTGTGTTAAATGGGGAATGAACAGATCCTTTATGAACTTTTTCAGTCATGAACCAGTGGCAAATGGCCAGAGTAAATGCAGTGCATATGTAAATCAGTCAAGTCTTTAAAAAGTTAAGCTTATGAGTGAGACCAATTGACATAACAGCTTCTTATGCACAAAGTGCAAGGTTCAAACCTGACCTCTAGCCAATTCATCTTTGGAGTTTGCATCTTCTCCTTGTGTTTCTATTGGGTTACTCCCACCTCTGAAGCACATGCTGAGTGTTTTCCATCTCAGACTCACCAATGAATGGAACTGCGGGCAGCAGCACAGACTCTACATGGTGCCCTATAGGGGGAAGAGTAGTACAGACCAACTGTTTTGGGCATCTACTGTGGTGAGCAGTACCGTCAAGATAGGAGAGTACAGATCACAAACTGCATGCCATGGTAGGGCTACCCACTTGATGATGCAAAATTATGGCTGTAGGTGATTTGGTCATTATGAGTAAAGTCACCAAATGGGCATGTTTTTTTGATGGTGCTAAGTGGTTGAGGACCCGACCTATCCCAGGGATCCATGCTAAAAGTGGGAGGGGTGTATGTGCTTCTATTGACCAGTGTGTGCCCACCATAAAGTGCAGCAGCCTTGGTTCAATAAGCTACTGGCCGGCTTGTGTCCAGTTGCCCATCCTGGGATATCTGGGATAGCTCTGTTGAGCAAAATCTGGAAGTAAAACCAATAAACCTGCCAAACATAAAATAAGAATTGCTGCACTCAATATAGGCTCACTGACAGGATGAAGCTTGGAAGTGAATGACATGATAGTATGGTATGGTATGGTATGGTATGGTACGGTACGGTATGGTATGGAGGAGGCTGGACATCCTGTGTATCCAGGAGACAAGATGGAAGGGCAAAGCAGCAAAGCCACTTGGCTTGGGATCCAGAGACTACTACTCAGGAGGAGGACAGGTTAGAAATGGTGTAGGAATTGTGGTGAGATAGAAGCTCAGAAGGCAGTGAGGGATATCATCAGAATTAGTGACAGACTCATGGCAGTCAGGCTCCAGCCTCATGATAGGACATTATTCATAATCTCAGCCTATGCCCCACAGCAGGGTTGTGATAGTGAAGAGAAGACTACATTCAGACGGCAGTTGCAGGACCTACTAGATAAAGCAGGACAACATGAATTGGTGTTGATAAGTCTAAATTGGCCATAGGTGTCAGTGTGCATGCAAGTGTGTGGTGTGGTAGAACTACAGCAGCAGGGCTCACCACTGGTGATGTAGGCCTTGGCTCTGGATGATTAATCACCGTTGAAATAACACCCTGACCCCATGTGCAAAAATGGGAGAAAGGGGGCATGGATGGATGAATGAATGGATGGAATAGGTGATTTAAATGCACTACTATAGGATATTTTTTATAAAAGAGCTGCAAAGTATGGGTCATTTCTCACAACACAGGAGAATAAAATGTTAGGGCTAAGACCTCTAGAACAACATCCCTAATCTAAATACCAAATGTATCCATTTCTAGCATTGCAAATATTCTTAAAACTGCCTGAGCCACTGGCATAAGTTAATTATCATATGCATGTTCCTACACCACAGATGTCCTGCCCCTAGATGCACACACAGCCAGGTCTATATTATAAAGTTGAAGGTACAAAATCTCGAGTACCCTTTCATCGACACATAAATGTTGAATGTCCGCTTCGGTGAATGGCTATATCATTGATTTCTTTCCAAGGGAAAGAAATCGGTAGACCAACTATGCTTCATCCCCCACATCCCCAAATGTGGGGGTCTGTGCCCCCCACATCCCCCCTAACTAAATATACTAACTCTGAGATCTCACTACATTGGGGAAAAGGGCAGATTTAAAACAACAGCCAATCGATTTCTTTCCCTTAGAAAGAAATCAATGATGTGGCTATTTGCTGAAGAGGATGTTCGACATTTATGTGTCGATGAAACGGTACTCAGGATTTTACGCCTTCGACTTTATAATATAGACCCCATACAGCCACCCAATACTTAGAAAATCGAAACTGAAATATAATGTCAAACAATACATTGTACTGCACCTATAACACTTTGACAGTATACTTGAATATGACGTTATATTTACATGTATCCAACTGGTTTATCAAAATTGAGTTATCATCTAAATACAAGAAATTTACAGCATATGATTAAGAAAGAAATAAACTGTAGCTTTTACTGCCTTACTGTTACTGTAAAGTTAAATTATCTGGTATAATTTATTGACTGCTGTAATATAGTGATTGACCTGTACTCATAAGGTAATTTCTATGTCAATCAGCTTTGCTATTGTACTTACAAAGTTATTACTATGTTACCTAATGCTGCATCTGTGCTCTTGCACCTGAATAGTGGTTAAAAAGGGTTACTTAGCTGGTTAACAAATTTCAGATTAAATAAAATACAATTTGGGAAAATGTAAAGTTTAGATCAAATTAATCTTAATTTGAATTATGTGAATGATTACATGTTATAGATTACAAGAAATAAAATATTGGAGAAGGGGATAGAAAGGGAGTGATAAACTTGATGGCAGAAATAGAAGGGAATAAACACAGAGATAAACATAGAGATGAACTATATACATCCTGTTATAGGAATTTTATTCATATATTATTAAATGTTGCTTCTGTAATATGGTAAAAGAGACAGTATTCATCAAACAGTGATACTATGTCTGAAATTAATTAGTATAAAATGCCAAAGGAAAGTTAAATCCTGTCAAGAGCTATTATTACCCCTGTCCAAACTTTCATGCATAATGTTGAGTTGTCTTTACACATAGTGTATATAGCAGTTTCTGTTTGGTATATTTGGAGGAGAACATCTGTCGTTTGGTGAAAACTTGGTACAGGTGGAATTTTTCATATTCTTTTTTCTACTGTAAAGACTGGACAAAACACACTGGGTTATTCAAAAAGGTCCATAGCTCCATGATTCTTTGCCAAGTAACACAGATACAGTAGTGCAACATGGCCCAAAGCTGCTAAATAATCCCAGATGTTTTATTGGCAGGCATTGTGTTAATACAATAGCCATGTTATAAGTGGACATGTGACAGACACAAGAGATACAGGAAAGTGGTATGCCAGATATTGTGTGCAGTCATATGCACAGTGAAGTGCCTCATTGCTGCAAAATGAGTACTGTGAACTGGCTATACAGAGTCACTAGAGCAAAGTGTCATCTCAGTCCATGATATAAATGGGTAGGTAAGGAGGAAGTAGGCATGGCAGAAATGGAGAAAGAGCACGCAGAAAAAGACACACAAGACTAAAATGGAGGGAAGATAGCTCATAGGAAGATGGACACACTTTTTATGGGAACAGGTGCCCATGTTCTACTTTTTAAGATAGGAAGAAGGGTCGTAACAAGGAGCATGCACAAGGAAGAAGAAGGGGAAAGGAAAGGTAGTAAGGACAGTGGAAAACAAGCATATAATGTAGACAAAAGGGGGATGACAGAGAAGAGCTGCATGCAGAGGGGAAAAAAACAGTGATAGGAAGAACTGGACTACAAATATGTATGGAATGTTGTACACAAGGAAGAGCAACACCATGATGGGGAATACAGTGGGGTACAGACAGCCTGCCTTATTGTCTGAGAGGTTTATCCACCCAGATGTCAGTGACTTCCAATGTTAACATTATAAACTGAATGCCACCTCTGGTGGCCAGAAGGATGTGGCCAGCTGGTCATGTAAATATCAGTGACAAAAGGAGATGCTCCAGGATCCCAAAGACAGTATCCAATTGTTAAAGCACCTCAGCCACAATCAGCCTATGCAGTTCCTACTGGGTAACAAAGGGTATCTCTAAACCAATCTCAGAAGAGGAGAAAGCACCCCATCCTGAGAGATTGCTACAAAGGCCATCAGGGAGTCCTCCATGTCACCTTCCTCAGCATGACCATTTACCTACAAACAGGCAGGCCAGTGCAGACCCAGGTTTTTCCTCTGTACCTCATCCTACAGCACACGTAATCATTTAGAAAAAGAAAAAAATAAGAAAGAGACTAACATACCACAGAGTAGTACACATACGCATTAGACCATTACAACATTATTTCAATTTTACATTAAAGAATTCTACCCACTACACTTCTTCTGCCACCTGGAGGGCCTGTATTGTTTCAGTTGTGCTAGCCTTATGATTCAATATCATCTCCTCTACCAATGTAAAACATAAATCAAACAGAAATCAGTACAAATTTTCACTGTCAACAGGAGGTACTATTCAGAAACTACAGGGATAAATCACATACACAATGCTTACAACAGAAAATTGGTTCACTCTCCCTAACCTCTGCCTCACACTGGTTGAGTAAGTTGGGGACGGTGCCATACCTGTGTCAGCAAGTGGCATCATTCAACACCCTGGCAAACTGATGCAAGGTATCTGTGTTAAACATAAGGCCATTATATACACCCAGTAGATATTTCCTACAGTCTTTGTGCTGCAAATGGAGGCTTCCTGGATGTAGCTGGTGAAGGTTCTGCCTGTAGAGGCCACATCCGTTCTATAGATCAGAATAAGGAGGAAGATTATAACTTAGTGAGTAGGGCAACATGTCCTGTGCACCACATGATGTATGCGATTGACCAGTAAGACTGTGCAAAGTGAAGATGAAGAAAAGGGAGAAACTGGGACAGTTGAAGAACAAAAACAACATAATGAAAAATTAATTTGGTGGGTAACATAGGAAAAGAAAAATAAGATCTGGAAGTAAAAAAAAACATACAAAAAAGGAAAAAGAGAATACAGGAATGTTTACATTAAGTTTGAATAGCATTAGAAATGATATACGATGTTTGGTGGTGGTAAAATGGTGTAAAAAATAAAAAGGGATGTTTTCTATTTGCTAGATACCAGCTGTAACAAAGAAGGAAAAGAACACAGGCAGTATGGGGGTTCTTGTTTGGTCGATAGTAAATGAGATATGTTTTGGAACAGGAAGTCATATAAAAAATGAAGAAATAAGAATTTTAGATGCATCAATAGTAGTACCAGGAAATGTAGTGACGTGTTTATACAATTAATAGTAATGTGTTGTGTAAACTAATAGGATGGACAGAAAACACTTATTTGAAAAAAATCAAAAAAATGGTGTTAGTAAATATGCCAACAGTGATGGTAGGTTATTTTAACTGTAACCTGTGGAAAGAAAAGGGAAAATAACACAGGATGTTAAGATGTTAAGGGATTTCATAAAATGTTGAGATGTAAATGTAGAAAAGAATGGATAATGGGCATATATTAGGGCAATCTTTGGTTATATAATGTATTCTAAAAACATGAAAAAAATAATGGGGGGTGCTGACGGCAGAGGTTTTACATCATAGAGCAGTATGGGCTAGAATGGGTGAAGACAGCACGATAATAAATGATAGATGAAGAAATTAACTGCAGGGTTTAAAAAGGAAGAAGAAATTATAAGACAGAAAGAATTATTATGGAAAGATTGTATGACAATGAGACCATTTTATAAAAATTGGACACAGCGGTGGACACTATATAAACAGAAGTAGAAAAAAATTAAAAGTGGAAAGAAGAGCAAAAAAAGAAATAAGATGAAATATAAATAAATTTTACATAGAAAGAAATAGAAAAAGGAAGTGACAAAATAAGGGGAAACAGAAAAACAGATGCATGAAGAGAATACAGAAAAATTAAAAAATAATGTTACATAGGGAAAGATTTTTTTAAAAGAAAGAGGAAATTGCTCCTTAATTAGGAAAAGAAGTTAAAATGAGAGAAGGAAGGATAGGTGCTACCTTAGATGGCAAAGGAAATATCAAATCCAAACAGTGAGATATCACTAAGGTGGTAGAAAGTTATGTAGAAAAAAATGTATGAAAAAGATTAAATGGATAGGCAAGAATGGAAAGTGAAAATAATATCTGCAAAAGTAAGGATTCTTTAGACAATTATATAACAGTAGAGAACATAGAGTAGGTGATGAAAGAAGGTAAGAATTAATCAATGCCAGGATCATTTGGTATAAGTTATGAATATTACAAGAAAATGAATAAAGATGAAACATTTTTTCTTAAAAAAATATTAAATGAATGGATGAAGGAAGGTATAATGGAAGAAGACACATGGTAGAGTGATAATATACAAAAATTGGAGTTGCATAACACCAGATAATAGTGACTATAAAATATTTATAAAAATATTACAAAAAAAGATTAAGAAAATATTGGATGAGGTAGTAGGAGAACAGATTCATGGTATGAAGAGAGGTAAAAGAAATGCTAATTATAGTGAAAGTATCAGAGATAATACTGAAAGAAAATAAATGTAGCTAAGGAATTTTAAAAAGTGAGCCATGACACAATGTAGCAGATTTTAGAGCCATATGGTATAGAAGACAGAAATATTAATATAATAAAGAAATGTTATAAAACTTCATTGATGCAAGTTATGATAAATGGATGGATGGGAAAATATAAGTATTAACAAAGAAGTAAAACAGGGATGCACAATAAGCATTAGTAATGAATGCAATAGTACAGAAATGCACATTTGAAATGAGGGAAGCAAGATGGAAGATGGAAGGAAATGTTACATTAGCAATATGGATAGCATATGCAGATGATTTAGATCTAATAACAGAAAAGAAGGGATGTATAAGTGGGGTTATAGTAAAACTCAAAAAGCTATTAAAAAATGGCCTACAGTTAAATAAAATAAAGTGTAAGAGATTTGGTGAGACAAAAAAGAAAGAAAGAAATGAAATATATTTTACAAGAAAGGAAGTAAAGATCTTGGGTGAGTATTAAAGTGTAATAAATCAATGCAGAGATACTGGAACAAATAAAAAAATATTAGCTTGGTGGAAGAGGTTTTACTTATAGGTTCATAGGTTCAAAGATAGGTACTAGGCTATCTGCCCGAGGGCATTTATAAGCCTAGCCAGAGTATGTCAGCTTTCACAGCCCCATTGATTAATTAACTGAGCCTCTGTCAAGAAGAGCCAATGAAGTGATCCCAGGGGTGTATTTTCTGTTACCCATTCACTCGTCAAGGTTTCTCTTGAAGAGTGTTAGTGAGGGGCTCTGCCTAATGTAGTTAGGAATTTTGTTCCAAAGCATGCAGCAGCTCTGTGACAGGAATCTATCCCTCCAGCATCTTCTATTTATTGTTGTGGTGAGGTTTAGCTCACTAGAGCGAGTGGCTTGCAGTGACTTGGATTTCTTTATGTGGAGCATGTCCATCATTTCTGAGTTGGACATGATTTTGTAAGTCAGGCAGAGATCACCTCTGAGTAAGCGATATGCCACTGAGTACAGCTGGAGTTTTTCCAGTCGGGCTGCATAGGACATATGTTTGAGGTCAGTAATCCTCTTGGTGAGGTACTTTTGTGGTCTTTCCAGCTGTTGGAAGTGCCTTGTGAGGTATATCCCAAACGGGGAATTGTACTCTATGATGGGTCTGATGAGTGACGAGTAGAGGGGCACTATAACATCTTTATTTCTAGATGTGAACCCTTTAGTAATTAGATGGGCTACATAGAAAGATTTCCTAACTACTTTGACAATATGATTGTCAAAGGAGAGATTACTATCTACCTGGGTCCCCAGATCTCTTATTACCTCTTCTGTATTAAGGGGGCTGCCACCTATGTAGTAATTCATGGGTGTTTTGTTTTTCCCAAATGGGATGACTATGCATTTTTTGGCATTTAGCTTGAGACCATGACTTTGACAACAGGTGTCCATCTCAGTAAGGCCCTTTTGGAGAATGTCCGTGTCAGCCAGAGAGTCAATTATTGCTCCCAGTTTGCAGTTATCGGCGAACTTGGTTAGCCATAGTCCTCCTGTGTTTGCCTGTACTTCTGAGAAGTATATGCCAAACAGTAGGGGTCCCAGGACTGAGCCTTGTGGGACACCACTTGTGACTGATTTAGAGTCGGACCGGGAGCCCGCTATTCTTACCGTGTGAGTTCTGTCTGTAAGCCAGTTGGCAACCCATCTCATGACGTAGGGGTTTATGTTCAGGCTGGTGTGCTTTTCTATAATTCCAGAGTGGGGAATGGTGTCAAAAGCCTTGGCGAGGTCAAGGTAGGCTGTATGAACTATTTTCCCCTCATCTATGGCCTTGGTGACTGTCTCGAAGAAGTCAACCAGATTTAGTAGGCATGATCTGCCCTTAACAAAGCCGAACTGAGTCGGGTTAAGTGTTTGGAGGTTCCCAATGTCTTTGTTAATGAGTTCCATGATGATGCGCTCCATAGCCTTGCAGACCAGGCTAGTCAGGCTTATGGGGGGATAGTTACCAGGGTCAGTTGTGGCCCCTCCTTTGTGGAGCAGAATAACCATTGCTGTGCACCATTCTATGGGCGCGTAGCCCGTGGAGAGGCTGAGGTTGAAAGGTGTGTTTAGGTGGGGGGTTAGTTTGTTCTGTAGTTCATGCAAGATGCAGCCTAGGACACCATCTGGCCCCATTGATGCTGTGCTTTTGGCTTTTGAAAGGGCTGTTTTCACCTGTACATCTGTGATTTCTGGGACACTACACTTTTCCGGTATTGTTGTGGGACCTTTTGGGGGTGAGAGGGGGGAGAAGTTTGCACTGAATCTATCTGCCAGGATGTTGTCGATATCAGTGGGTTCAGTATATTTTGTGCTATTTTGCACTAGCTCAGAGCATATCTGTGAGTTGCCACTTAGATTCTTGACATAGCTAAAGAAGGCTTTGTGGTTATTTTTTGAATCTTTGGCTATTTTTCTTTCAAAGTTAGCCTTGGAGGATTTTATGAGGGACCCTAGTTTCTTACTGATACTGAGGGATGTCTTTCCTTCTTGGGATTTGCTTTTTTTCTGAACTAGTTTCCTCCTTCTATTGTATAGCCTGTTTATGGCAGGGGTCCACCAGACTGGTTTCCTTCTCTTAGGGGAGTGGGTCTTGGTTTTGCTAGGGATGGCACGATCCATGCATCCTTGTAGGTGCTCATAGAGTGCATTTTTAAAGGTTCCTGCATCTTGGACACTGTTATCCTTTAGCGTGGGGGCTGTGAAACTTACCATCTCTGACTTAAGTAAGGTGAAGTTTGCTATAGGAAAGTTTTTCACTGTGGTTTCCTTGGTTGGAGGTAGTGGTGTGGTGTGGATATCCAGAGTGATTAGTTTATGGTCTGATCTAGCCAGTGACGGGTTGACCTCCAGTGTGGAACATCTGTCGCCCGTGTTGGTGATGACCAGGTCCAATATGTTTTCACCTCTGGTAGGGGAGTTTACCAGCTGATCCAGGGCATTTAAGTTGATAAATTCTAGGAAGCACTGGACCTGGGAGTTTGTACTTAAGTAGTTTTCCCAATTAACGGTAGGGTAATTGAAATTGCCCAATATCAGGGTGTTCGGTAGGACCTTCATGTTTTCCAGTGTCTCCAGAAAGGCGGAGTGGTGGTCCTGGGTCATGGAGGGTGATCTGTAGCAGGCCACAATTTGCATTGCAGATTTGCCTGATGTTAGTTTCACATGGATGATCTCGGAAGTATCATGCTGCGCCACTAACCTGGAGGTGTAGGTATCCTTGATGAATATGGATGCACCCCCTCCTTTTGTGTTTCGGTCCATGTTCTGTGGCCGAAATGTGTGGTATGAGTTGTAGCCCAGTAGTGCTGGGGTGCTCTGTGGAGCCTTGAACCAGGTTTCAGTTACTGCACAGATGTTGACGTTCTCCATACTGAGGAGTGCTTCGAGCACATGCATTTTGAGATTTAAACTCCTGGCACTGAGTAGCCACTTATTTCTGTTCCGTTTGGCATAACATTATGGTTTTCTTGCAAAGTTGTGTGAATTCATTAAAGACGGATGTTACACAATACAAATAGATATTTGCCTGTCAGACTTCATACCCTTCAGAAAATGCATGTGAATGTATAACCTGTTATGCTGTCTCCCGTGTATGCTTGTCAGAGAAATATTTAAAGATTGACCCTAATATGTGGGCTTTGTCCCACTTTTCTGTATGGCTTTCTCCAGATGTCTTTCTGTAAGGGGTCAAGAGGTATGTTTGTGGCCATAACACAGGCACACTGCTGCAAGGGGATATACATATGTACACACAAACACACACACACACACACACACACACACACTCGCACACACACACACACACGCACACACACACACACCACTCATGAACCATCCTTGTTGATAGTAGATCCCCTACCTGGCTAGTTCTATGTAAGATAGAGCAATATACATAGTGCACGAACCACAGAGGTTATACAGTTTTGCAGTGTCTGCCACTACTACTTTGGAGTTAACAGGATGGCACAGGCACACAAAATGGTATAGGCATTGCACACACACAGGCAAGGCAGCCACGCTGCTACAGAGGATATGCATATGCAGATATACACTCACACAGTTGCCAGTACTGAGATTACACCTACCTATCTAGTTGTATGTAGTATAGTGCTATGTCCTTAATGTATATGCCATAGGGTTGATATGCCTGTGGCATACCTCTCAACCCATTAGAACAATACATGTGGACAAAGCCTTCAATAATGGGGTGATACAGGCCCAAAAATAGGGACAGGTTTTACACATTGCTCTTACAAACATAGATAACTGACTGAGGGACCAGATTAGTATTACCATTACTTTTGTGAAGGGCACAAAGTCTGACACTCAGATATATGTCATTATTGTCTGACTTCAGATCTTAATGCTTTGCCAATGATTGGCCAGGAAACCATACGTTTATAACACGCAGACTAAATATATGAGCCAATCATCTGGACATTCTGCAAAACTGCATACATTTGAGAGGTATGGCCTGTAGAGTGTGAAACACTGCATCTAAGGTTGATGACATCAACAGGACCTGTCAATTAATGGAATGGGGGTGTCAGGATGGCGGAACCAGTCTCCAAATGGTATCACACATAAACACAGTTGGTAGTCTTGAGATTAGAGCCCCTACCTATCTAGTTAATTTACTATAGTGCTACTTATTTATCACATCTGCCACAGAGCTTACATGCCTGAAAAGTGGCTAATGCTGTATCTAAGGTTGATGACATCAGCAGGCCCTATAAAGAAGGGCAATGGGAGGAACAGGCCTCAAAATGGTTTACCCTATAAAACACACACAGTTGCCAGTGCTGAGATTAGAACTCCTACCTATTGAGTTGTATATACTATTTTGGTATGTATTTATTGCATGTGCCATGGAGCTTATATATCGGGAGTGTTCAAGGGTGCTTCTAAGGTGAATTACATCAACAGGCCTTGTAAAGTAGGGCAATGGGGGTTTACTGGATGGAACAGGACTCAAAATTATTTAATCTACAAACACACACACACACACACACACACACACACACACACACACACACACACACACACACACACACACACACACACACACAGTTGCCAGTGCTGAGATTAGAACTCCTACCTATCTAGTTGTATGCACTACAGTGCTACATACTTATCACATGCGCCATGGAGCTTATATGGCCAAAGAGTGTCCAACATTGCTTCTAAAGTGGATGACATGCACAGGCCCAGTATGGTAGTGCAATGGTGGGTTAACAGGGCGGAACAGACCTTAAAATGTGTTGTCATTGCACACACATATGCAGCAAATGCAGACAGCCACAAGGGAATACCCATAAATACACACACAGACTAACTTGGCATTGTTCAGATTAGAACTGCTACCTTTCTGTCTACACTATAGTGCTACATACTTATCACATGTGCCACAAGTGTTATTTATGTGAAGAATGTCTGACACTGCTCTTGGGGTGGATGACATCAGTGGGCCACTGCTGTGGATGACAGTAGTATCAGGAACCTAAAATGGGTGACCATTACACAGACATAGGCCTGTTGGGTGTGTGTTTTCTGCTGTAAATGTAATAGATACAGAAACACACACACACACACACACACACACACACACACACACACACACACACACACATGGCAGGTGATGTGAGATTACAACCCCTACCTCACTACAATTACACAATGGAGCTCAACTTCATACTTGCATGTGCCACTCGTTACAATTGGGGTGCAAATGGCTGCAGCAGTACTTCACCATATGCCTTCCAGGGTGTCTCCCTCTCTCTCTCTCTCTCTCTCTCTCTCTCTGTCTATATCTGTCTCTGTCTGTGTCTCTCTCCCCCTGTGTCTGCCTGTCTATAATTGTTATAGTTGTATGTGTTACCTATATATATATGTATGTACATCACACTCATCAGATGCAGATATATCTTATATGTGCCACATACAGATAGATGAAGATGATCCTGTCTGATGGGGGTGGTGATAGACAGTTAAGGTGTAAATAGCTGTGTGTATGCAAAGGCATATATGGACAACACAGCTCAATAATCAGATGTGGGTTTAAACATGGGCTGTAATTCTGCAAGTGTAGGAGCATGCCCAGTATGACCTTCAATAGTAGCACTGGGACTCCAGTCCAGAGCTACCTGTAGTCCAGTCCAGGATTTTGTGTGCTACAGCTGATTGGCTGATGAACCTGTGTAAATAGTCCAGCACCTCACTGATATACTGGCTGAGGGATCTTCTGGCTGTGTGCTATCCTTATTAACTGAGTCATATCCTGGAGTGGGTACAGAGTGCATTGGACTGAGCAGAGTTTCCCATAATATGTGTGGTATATTCTACATAGCACTGTGATTTCCTGGTATGTCAGTGGCAGATAAGTATAGAGTAATGTGAGAGAACACTGACATTTGTTTACTGACTCCATTCACTGCAGGGAACTATGTTACAGCAAACATTGTTCTAGTGTGCACATTCTACATTTGTCTGGCCAGTGGTTCCTCTTCCCGTTATATGTGTCTCTTTGTTCTTCTGTAGTCCAGTCACAGCCTTTGTCCACAGTTGCTGCTATGTATTTGTAGTTATGGTGTGAGTGGGGTAGAAGTCATAACATCACACATAGGGTTACAGAGGCCACACCTCTGGCTGTACCTGTGTATCAGGTTGTCCATCATTGTACCCCATACATCTGCTGTGGTCCTCAGAAAGTTTGTTTGCACTGTTATTATAAGGCTACATGTTGGGCATAGCCCTCAAACTCTTACAGACAGATATCTGGACAGGTCCATATATAACAGTTAGATACAGGCCCAGACATGTGGGGAGGCTTTTAATATTGCTTTTCCAAATGTAGACGGTTGGTTGAACAGTTCTATATTAGCTTGTATTTACTTATGGGTATGACATTTGCATCTCAACTGTCTGTCTGATGTTTTCACATCAACCTTTATTGGTTTGCAAATAGTTTGCCAGGCAAATGCAATGTTATGACAGGCAGAACAGATATTTGAGGCATACATGTGGACATTCTGTGACACCCTGTCATTCCAGGGATATGGGTGGTGCCCACTGAGTTGTTGTCAGTACTGATACAGTAACGTGGCAGCCTTTATATCCTGGAACTAGATTGACTTGTCACAACCTGCTGTTCTACTAGCCACTGTGTAGGTTACTCAGAGCTGTGTACTGTCCATATGTGTGATCCCATGTCCCTCCATTGTCCAGCTTTCCTGCAGTAACAAATATTGACTTCTGGACAGTGTGTACAACTCCTACCATTGCTGTAGTTGACATGCAAAAGAGTTGGTACAGCCAGTCTGGAACCATGGACCCAGCCAACCACAGTACTCTACTTAGACCACTGAGTCACAACAGCTACCAGTAAGTACTGTTTACTTCCTGACACTATTAACCACAAACATATATAGCACATTGACCTCTGCATATTGTAGAAATGGAACAAGTTATCAAGCTGATTGTGACAGCCCTGGGAATGTGTGGTCTGCTGCTATTACCTTACAAACATAAATGTTACTGCAGCTGTATGTGAACATGGCTGTGTTGGGGGGAGGGGGCATACCTCTCAACCGTACACATCTTCACAGACTGTCCAAATGATTGGCTCATATTTTGGGTCCATTTTTCATAAAATTGTGGTTGTGCGGCAAATAATAGTGAAATCATTTCAGACTGAAGTTAGAAAGTAATGGCAGACATTTCAGTTTCAGACTTCTTGCCCTTCAGACAATTCATACTACTGCAACACCTGTTAATCTATCAACTTTCTATGTTTGTAAAAGCAATATGTAAGAGGGTCCATGTTTTAGGGCCATTGCAGCACATTTCTTCATAGCTTTGTACAGATTTCTTGCTGTAAGAGGTTTAGAGGTATGTATGGGACTCCATCATTGACATCCATGCATTTGTCCTATGACCCCACAGTTTGTAAGCCCCCACATAGTGCAGTGGATTTTGCTGGGTTAGAGTCTACTGCATATTGTGAGGCAGACAGTATTTGGGAGAGAGTTCCTGTTGTCCCACATAGCTGTCCATTGTCTGCTGCTATCCTGGTCACCCACTCCATTCCCAAGCATATGTGCAGCAATACCATTCATATGCTACCACAGTGTACTACCCCATTCATTTATTGTTAATAAGAGTGACTTACCTTGTGCCAGCAGCAGTTTAGAGGACAGTGCTTCAGGGCTGACTCTTGGATGCATGCAGTACACAACCTATACATGATAAGGTAGAGGTAGTGTGATGTGGCTGGCATCCATTTTGCTGTGTGTATGTGAGTCAGAGTGAGGTGTCAATCCCTGGGCCCCTAGGGTGTCAGTGTATGTTCTATGCATTGCCTCTTTGCCAAGGCCAGGGTGTACTGAGCACACCTACGTCTGCCTACAGGGACAGGCTCTGGGGGCTACTTCTCTGAGTTCCCCTGTGCCTGTGGGGCCTTGGCAATAGTGGGGGGCTGTGTGTCCCTTCCCTGTGATGTTCCTGCCTCAGCTGTTTCCGCAGGATCATATTGTGTAGCATGGCAGATACTATGAACATGTGTGCACATGTGGCTGGTGAGTACTGCAGGGCTGCACCAGATATGTCAATGCAGTGGAACTGTGACTTGAGCAGCCTAAACACGTGCTCTACAATGTTCCTAGTTTGTGCATGTGCCTCATTATGGCATTCTTCAGTTGGTGTGTCTGCATTTCTGATAGGTGCCAGCATCGACGGTTCCAGTGTGTAACCAGCATCCCCCACTAGATGGCCGTATGGTAAGTCCCCCCTGGCAAATACCTGCTACAACTGTGATGCGTGCCAGATGTGGGAGTCATGATAACTGCCAGGGCTGACAGCACATACTTTGATGATAATGCCCCAGGCTTTGCACATGACAAGGCAGTTGATGGAGTGATACCCCTTGCCATTGACGTAGACTCTGCCCTCCTCAATGAATGGTGCTTTGATGTGCACATGAGTGCAGACTATGGCACACAGTACTTATTATTTTTTTAGCTTGTCCCTTTTGATTTTTGTATGACCTAATAGTTAGTTGTAGTCAGCACCATCATGTTAACACACTAGTCACTTTAGTCCGAATTGTGCACCTTTACGTGTACTATATATGTGGTTTCTGGAACTGTTATGGTAGCTCTAGGTAGTGTTTAGCTTACCTATTTATTTAATTAATATGTGACTACCTATGCAGTATGTACTTTATTTGAAGTTATATTCATCTAATTATTTGACTTATATTTAGCGGTGTGGGGAATGGATCTATTCAAATTAAATAAATAAAATTAAATAAAATTAAATTCAATTTAATTTAATTTAAATTCAAATTCATTTTTAACTATTTTTATTTAATGTACATAACTAATTAATTTCGTTTATTCATTTTTAAATATTTGACTAATATTAGGATGTATTAGTTTAAGAATATGCTGTTGTTTTTAGCTTATGTTTCTATTATGTCTTATTGGTTACAAATTAAATTGCATTGTTGCTAATTAATGATGTCATCATAGGTATAAATTGTAATCAATGGCACATGTATTTGTCTGATGAAGTCTGCTAGTCGAGCAGACGAAAAGCGCTTCACTTTATTAAATTCTTGTATCCTTGTGGCTTTTCAGTTGTTTCTCTGTGGCGAAAGTTGTACTGTCTACTGGTTCCTTTCCTAGTTTTTATGGCACACAGTACCTCTGGGTAGTGTGCTACATGGTGGAAGAGATGCATATTGCTGGTGCTCTCCTCAGGGATGTTGGGGAAATAAATGTGCTCACTGCCATGTGCTAGCATGACATCCAGGAACTAGTGGAGTACCCTGTATGCTGACGCCTGGGAGATCCCTATGATGTCTCCAGTAGGTCTCTGGAAAGTACCTGTAGCTAGTATTCTTAAGGCTACACATACCTTTGTTTCCACTGGGATGGGTTCCCCTCTGTTGGCTCTGGGTCTGAGGTGAGGACAGCAGAGCTCGGTGAGTAGCTGTAGTATGTCCCTGTCCACCCTGTAGCACTCTACTATCTCCAGCTCATGTAGCCCCTGAAAGGTTACCCTGGGCCTGAACACTCTTCTCCTCCTCAATCTGGGCCTATTATCAGGATCATCATCATCACTGACCTCAGCCTGTAGTGCATACAGATGTAGCAGAGCAGCAGCAGCCCCTATCATTTTGTCAGTTAAAATTCCCAAGTGTGTACTCCAATGGTGCAGAGTATGTGGGAAAAATCAGATCTAATGGTGTATGCATACTTTATACTGATGTGCTGCAGATGCAGCCTGTGTGATTGGCTGACTATGTTATATTCCACCTGCCAGCTATATTATTAAGGGTTTTGAATGGACCAAGGTCAGTGGAACAGGGCTTATCAGTCATTTATGCTTGATTGGCTTTCCCAGGCTATTTTCCTTTTTTTTATTTTTTTTTTAATTTCTTCCATTATTAAGCCCCGCGGTGCACCACACAAACCTGCATAGTTATTGTAAACATTGCTGAGCAGAAAGGGCCCTTTCCTGTACACGGTCATGCTTAGCTTTTCTTTAACCAGCCTAAGCACACCTTAGCAACCTCAGACACACACCCCTGCTTAGCTGTGCTTAGCTGAGTGCAAACAGGAGCTGCTGAGCTCCAATCTGCTTACACAAACCATAACACACACCCTTTTCATGTCGGCTATCTCTTCTGCCTACACTACCACAGTTCTAGCCCTTACACAGTTAGTACCTGCGGACACGGTGACCCATTTTGCTATCTATAAATCTAAATAGCTTTAAATGTCATATTTTTCAATTTCTATTTTTTTTTTTTTTTGCAAAATAGCATGTTTGTGAATCGTTGTGCCCTGCTTAAACATGGTATATGTCTTAAAAAAAAGTTTAATGTTTAATATATTGCATTACTTTTTTACATCACTGGCCATAGTTTTGGCCATTTGCATGCCTACTGCACATTGTACAACCTTTTATTTGGACTGTTACAGGCCCTGTTTAATTTTTATCTTCCGGTACACAGTTTGTAACCACATACATTTTTCAGCCTTACACGGCACCTACATGGGTGTCTTTATGTTTTCTGGATCAAAAATCACCTAATTTGCATGTTTTTTACCAACAGATGAGGTGATTTGCATTCCGTGGATACCTCCATGTCCGCACAGTGTCAAGATGCTTGTGCACGCCTCGAGCCTTGTTTCCTGGATTACTCGGTGGCCATGTTCCGTGTTCGAGCCTTACCACTATTCCAACTCAGAAATTTGCTCCGAGTAAGGGTTATGGAATTACCCCTACAGTGTGTGGAATACTTTAATTAAACTACTTGGAACTTTGGCTACATACGTTCATTCAGTTTTGTGAATTGACTTTTGAAAGTTTTGTTTATTTGGCTTCCTTATTCAAAAACTGCAAACTAAGCAACAACTATATCCATAGAATGAGTATGTATTTGTTGGAACTGTAACTACTTTAAAGTGGAAACAGTCTGTACAATTTAGAACTGATATTTTGACTGAACTAGAACTAGAAGTACAGACTTACTTTCTAACTGTTGTAAAATAGTTAATGGTTTACGGAAATTATCTGATGCAACAGACATATGGAACAGGACTTGGAAAATATCAGTAACATTACTAGAACAATATGAAAAAGTACTGTGTTTTGTTTGTGTGATAAGTATTTTGGGTATGAAAGGCATGGTGCGGTATATATGGCACTAGAGCTGTAACTGACTCAACTGGTGCCACGTGCCTCTCCCCAGTCCCATGTCTGACTGTGTCACATCATCTGTGTCATACCCTCATGTGAACAGCAATAAAAAGAAAATCATTTTCTTTCGGCTGTTCCCATTAGGGGTTGCCACAGCGGATCATCTGTTTCCATTTCTTCCTGTCCTCTGCATCTTGCTCTGTCACACCAACCACCTGCATGTCCTCTCTCACCACATCCATAAACCTTATCTTAGGCCTTCCTTTTTTCCTGTTACCTGGTAGTTTCATCTTTAGCATCTTTTTCCCAATATACTCAGCATCCCTCCTCAGCACATGCCCAAACCAATGTAATCTTGCCTCTCTGGCTTTGTCTCCAAACCTTCCAACCTGGGCTGACCCTCTAATATACTTATTCCTAATCCTGTCCACCCTTGTCACACCCAGTGCAAATCTTAACATCTTTAACTCTGCCACATCCAGCTCAAACTCCTGCCTTTTTGACAATGCCACTGTCTCCAACCCATATAACATAGCTGGTCTCACTAACCTCTTGTAGACCTTCCCTTTCACTCTTACTGGTACTCATCTGTCACAAATCACTCCAGACACTCTTCTCCACCCACTCCATCCTGCCTGTACTCACTTCTTCACCTCTCTTCCACACTCACCATTACTCTGAACTATTGATCCCAAGTATTTAAACTCATCCACCTTCGCCACCTCTACTCCCTGCATCCTCACCATTCCTCTATCCTCCCTCTCATTCACACACATATATTCTGTCTTAGTCCTGCTGACCTTCATTCGTCTTCTCTCTAGAGCATATCTCCATCTCTCCAGGGTCATCTCCACCTGTTCCCTACTCTCACTACAGATCACAATGTCATCTACAAACATCATAGTCCATGGGG
>NC_056733.1:1738957089-1739002089 GCF_019279795.1 Protopterus annectens | reverse complement strand
CAGCCAGATAAATAAGTTTGCCTTTTGTATAGACAGTTTTGAAGTTATACTTTTGTAATTTGAGCATCATTCTTTGCAATCTTGCTGAAGTGGCATGCATAGGCTTCTTTAAGATAGTAACTAGAGGTTGATGACCAGTTTCAATCTGGATATCTTGACCATAAATATAATCAAGAAACTTTGAACATGCAAACACAATTGCCAAAAGTTCTTTCTCAATCTGAACATATTGCATTTCAGTTTGGGTAAGTGATCTAGATGCATAGGATACTAGTCTGCCCTCTTGAAGAAGAACTGCACCAAGAACAAACATTGAAGCATCACAGGAAAGAGTTACTGGTCTATTGACATCATAGTATCTTAGTGTAGGTGGAGTGGCAATTTTTTGCTTAAGATCATCAAAAGCTCTCTGGTGCTGTTCTAGCCAAGACCATACAACATTTGTGTGTGTTAGCTCTCTTAAAGGTGCTGCCAATTCACTGAAATCTGGTATGAACTTGCCCAAATAGTTAACCATACCAAGAAAATGATTTAGAGCTTGAACATTATCTAGTGCTGGCATTTCAAGAATAGCTGTTTGCTTAGACGAGCCTGATTGTAAACCTGTACTGGTAAATAAATGACCTACATATGTGACTTCTGGTAATATGAATTTGCACTTTAGAGGATTGAGCTTTAAGTTCACTTCACGTGCTCTGTCTAAAACTTTCTTGAGGTTTCTGTCATGCTGTACTTCACCATTGCCTCCAACCAACAAATCATTTACTGTCATGGCACAGGGATAACCTGAAAAGATCTGTTCCATTGCACACTGGAAGACTTGACTTGCAGAATTTATTCCAAATGGCATCCTGAGAAATCTATATCTTCCAAATGGGGTACTGAGTGTAGTCAATAATGAAGATTTGCGATCAAGCATTATTTACCAAAATTAACTCTTTGTATCCAAGGCAGAAAATACAGTAGCATCCGGTATTAGGGCTGAGATTTCTTTGACTGTTCACATAGATGATAAGGTCTCTTTAATGCCCTTTTCAAGTCTCTTGGGTCAATGCATGTTCTGATTTTGTCTGAGCCTTTTTTTGAGTTGCGACCATAGACAACACCCATTCAGTTGGTTCTGTAACTGGACAAATTACACCTTTTGCACCATTTTATCCAACTGAGCTTTAACTCTGCTCTACATAGCTATTGGGATTTTTCTTGCCAGCCTGACCACTAGACTGACCTCTGGGTCTAACTTCATAGAATACCCAAATGGAAGCTTGCCTAGCTTGTCATCGAAAACATCAGCATATTCCGAGAAAATAGCATCAGTGAAACTGGAACTGGGACATGTGCTTTTATGCTGAACTTCTTTAGTAACGGAAAGCAAGTCCATTCTCCAACTGTCTCTTAGACCCAATAGTGACTGCACAGGTCTTTGGACTATCTAAAACAACAACTTGTAGCTGTTCCCAGCCAGATAACATGAAAGCACTACTGAGCCTTTCGTTTGAATTTCTTCACCTCCATAGGAAACAAGTTTCACACAACTAGCCACATTAAGTTATTCACCAGCCCTTACTATGGCAAATGCTTCTGTTGACATAACATTACACTTTGAACCAGTGTCTATCTTGAGGTCGATGGGTTTACCATGGATCAGGACAGTACAAAACACTTCTCCCTTTGCTAAAAAGTCTACTGCATTAACCTTTTCATCAATCACTGATACGCCATCTACATAGAAAGTAGACTGCAAGCCTACATGATCAATTTGCTTTTTTAAGTGACCCTTCTTTACAACTAAGTGAGGTTTACTTGACTTGTAAAACTTTTGAAAATGATCCCATTTTTTACACTTATGACTGCTGACCAAATGCTAAACACTTTTCTCTTTTGGATTCATGGTTGGCACCACAATTGTGACAGTTAATAGTAAAGCTTAACTTTGGTTTTGCTGATTCATTCTTGTGCTGTACTGAACAACCCTTATACTGCACTGAGCATGCTCCTTTAACTAAACTAGTCTTAAAACTTGCTGGAAAATTACTGGGTTTTCCTGCCACATCCACAGGGGTTGCAGCTGTGACATGCTTTGGCCTGTTTCTGCTTCCCACATGATGCATGCTGTCTACATTTGCTCTGGAGCCTGCTGAAACTATGCTCTTATCACTAGCCAGTGTACCTGTGTGCCTTTCTGTAACTTCATGGATTTGACAAATCTCAATGGCTTTGCTCAATGTTAAGTCTCTGTCATGAAGCAAAATCTTTCTCACAGTAGAATTATTGATACCACACACAAGCCTGTCCTTTATCAAGTCATCTTTTAAATCACCAAACATGTAAGTTTGAGCTTTGTTTCTCAAGTTATTAATGTAAGCTGCAAATGTTTCCCCTGGGCTTTGGTCTGCTGTGTAAAACAAATGCCTCTCTAATGTAACATTGGTCTGGGGGTTGCATATTTCTCTGAATTTATACTTCAAACACTTGGGGTCTTCCCTTGATTCAGCCTGAACAACAATATAATGGTTTTCTCCTTCTCCTTCATCCACTGCTGGTACGTACACAAATGAACGCTCTCTATCAGTGACCTCTGACCCAGCTAGGTTTAGCAAAATGAATGCCTTGGTGCATACATCTTTATCTGAGTAGGCTGCATGAATTGTATGAAAATATGGGTCTGTTATATCTTCGAATGCTTGAAATGTCGAACGTCATATGGTCGATACCATATGATCGACATTTCAAGTGTTCAAAGGTTGACTTTAACAGTGCCGTATGGTGCAGAATGGGAGAATTTCTCTTTTTTGCACTGAAGTGCGGTCTCGGAGTTGGTATATTTAAGTAGGGAGGTGTGGGGGTGCAGGGGGGCTTTCCCCCCTTCTTGCACCATTAAGGTATGTTTTTCTTTTTCTTTTTTTTTACCATATATTCAAACGTTCAAATATCGACCATATGGTCTCGAACATATGCTATTCAACATTTTGGATGTTCGAATATATAACATAGACCCGAAAATATTATACTCTTGCTCAAATATTTTCCAATTTTCTGCAATATTCTGATCAAAGACAAGTGGACCTGGTCAGCAAAATGCCTCTGCCATATTAACACATTAGTGAAGGCTTTTGTAAGTATGCAGGAGCACACATACACGCACATACATACATATATATATATATATATATATATATATATATATATATATATCTATGGGTCCTCTTCAAATTATCGAAACGCCAGTTCGCCGACACGCGGAAGAGGAACGCGAAAGGACCGACAACGCAGTTGACCGACATGCTGAAATCCCAACAGCTGGAAGACCGACAAGGGGAACGTGTAAGCGCGACTTGGTAAGTATGCGATAGTGAGGGATTTTGGATTAGGGAGCGGACAAGTAAGTGTGCAATAGTGAGAGATTTAGGGTTAGGGTGTGTGAAAGGTGAGTGTGCGGTAATGTCGGAGTTAGGGTTTGGGTAATGTAAGTGTGTGTTAGTGACGGGTTTATGTTTTAGGGTGGGTTAAGTAAGTTAGGAATAGGGTGCAGGTAGGGTAAGTGTCTGGTACTGTCGGACCTTAGGGTTAGGGGTGGGTTAAGTGAGTTAGGGTTAGGGTGCAGGTAGGGTAAGTGTGCGGTAGTGTCGGACCTTAGGGTTAGGGGTGGGTTAAGTGAGTTAGGGTTAGGGTGCAGGTAGGGTAAGTGTGCGGTAGTGTCGGACCTTAGGGTTAGGGGTGGGTTAAGTGAGTTAGGGTTAGGGTGCAGGTAGGGTAAGTGTGTAGTGTCGGACCTTAGGGTTAGGGGTGGGTTAAGTGAGTTAGGGTTAGGGTGCAGGTAGGGTAAGTGTGCGGTAGTGTCGGACCTTAGGGTTAGGGTTAGGGCTAGTGGATATGTAATGTAGTGTAATGTGTTGTTTACGTTTAGTGTGTCGGTGTAATGGTGTTCGGTGTTTTGAATTGTCAGTATTGTGTGTTGTCGGTTATTTGGTGTCGGTGGTTTGTGTGTCGGCGAACTGGCGTGTCGGTGTTCTAAAGTAGACCTATATATATATATATATATATATATATATATATATATATATATATATATATATATATATATATATATATATATATATACACACACACACACACACCAGAAATTTATTCCAATAGTTATGACTATGCCCAATAGCACAATAAACCTCTGAGCAATTGAACTCTGTGAAATACTTTGCAAAATAAGTCTCCCAGGCACTGTAATACTTTTGAAATTATTGTACTTTGAGAAATCACCTTTTATCAGTGTAAGAAACATTTCAAAGTAACTGCACTGTGCAAATGAACTGGGCAGCAGAAGAAGCTCAGAGTAAGAAACGCTTAGAAGTAATTTCCCATTGCAAATAAACAGTACACAGCACTCTAAAACACTTCCAAAACAGCTGTACTTTGCTAAATAATTCTTTACAGTCCAAGAAACGCTCTTTAATGGTGGCCGTTCACGAGTAGACGCACCCAGCACAAGAAACTTTTCGAAATGGCTGTATTTTGACTGCACTTTACGAATAGCTGCACTTTGCACACAATAAACTCTTCAGAATAAATGCACAGTAATAAATACACACTGTAAGCACTTTTACACACGTTGCAATGCTTTGAATAATTCTAGTTATGCTATTCAGAGCTTTAGTTAAAGCAAATTAGTAGTTTATGCCAACTCACTGTAATTTGCCAAAAAACATGCAGTCGCCTTGCTTTATTTACACTTAATATGCCCTTTCTGCCCTTTATTATATTTGTTTTGTCCATTTAATCTATTTTCTTGTGCTTGATTTACTCTAAACATGCTCATTTTGCAATTCTGAGGTGACTCTGAACCTCCTATAGGCTTTTATGATAATCGTTCTATCAAATATCTTTTTTTTGATCTTTTTATTAACAATTTTTAGTAATGCAATACAAAATGGTTACAGACAATGCACAACCAAAACATTGAAAGTAATATAAACTTATAAAAACAAATAACTATTTACAGTTATGCCTTATGTCCAAAAAAATAGATATGTTAACAGAGATTAAGCTAGAAGGATATCAAATAAAGTTTCCCAATATTCAATAAGGTGTGTACTAAATCTTTGGGTGTATTTCATATATTTGTGGGCAAGTGATTTGTAGCAAGTTGTTTAAATCCATACCAAGTGAGTAGAGATCTATCCTTCCAGTTAAGGGTGATATAAAATTTGACAAGGGAAAAAAGTGTTATTAAAATATGAGTCTGAAGTTTGGATAATCCTGTAGAGGGGATATGTAATATTGCAAATTTTCAGGACAAAGTCATTTTTCCATATCCCTTTTTTTCAATTGTACCCTAAGGAACACCAGAGTCTATAGGAGCATTTACAGCTCCAAAAATGATGGAACAGGTCAGCATTGTGATTGATACAATGGTAACAGAGGGGAGAGGAGGAGGGATAGATTTTAAAAAGTATGGCAGGGGTGAGGTATGCATTGTTTAAGATCATAAGTTGGGTATAGTTAAGTATTTTAAGGGGATTAAGTTTCAAGGACATTTGAATAGCTTGGGAGATTTGGTTAGAGGTAATGGAGGGATCTTGGTCTTTCCAGTAGTTTGAAAACATTTGATCATTTTGGGTTTGGATAGAAAGAATAAGTTTGTATAAATTAGAAATCATTTTCTTCTTAAGTAAGAGGAGGTTCCATATGGATTTGCAGGCTTTAATATCATTTAGATTTAGAGAGGTATCTTCCAAGGTATTACGACAGAGTTCAAGGATTTGTCTCATAATGATTGTATAACTTTTGGATAGAGACATGTGTAGTCTAATTTTGGTTAATGAATTATTTCTGAGAGGAAAGAGATCTGCTGTCGTTAACTCTCTGATAAGGGAGTATTTATCCAGGTTGATTATTTTGTTGTTCAATCTAAGGCTGGGGTTAAGGGGGAATGGTTGCAGGGTATTAAAAGCAATAGACAATTTTTAGGGATTTGAAAATCTTCTGAAGAATAGTTATTTTATGCTTAACAGTTGATAGTAATTTGAAGTTTTTAGGTTTTCTGTTTTAGAAAGGGTAACGCTTTGGGGTTAAAGATTAATGTTTTGGTATAGTTATAGTATAATTTTACCCCTGTAGGAGACCAGGTAGATGAATTGGGAACATAATCAGATATTGTTACTATCTTGTTAACATTGATAATATCGTAATAAAGTTTGAAGTCAGGTAGACTTAAACCACCCTTGTCTTTTGGGAGAGATAGTCTATTATAGCTAATTGAATACTGAGGTGGTGATGCTGCGGTAGCGTTGTCACCTCACAGTTAGACGTTGCACGTTAGATTCTCAGTTAGAGCGTCTTCTGTGTGTCAACATGCGTGAATGGGCGTTCCTTCGCTGAAGGTTGTGCGTTAGGCCCAGCAAGCCAGCATGTAAAAATCTACTGCCAATCATTAGCGGACCGGAGTTCCGCTGTGGCGACCCCTAACTGGGAAAAGCCGAAAGACCATTTAGTCTATTATAGCTAATTCTAATTGATTTGGGGGACCATAGGAATTTGGAGAAAGATGCATGGAGAGTTTTAAAAATGTTGTTGTGAATTATTATGTTAGATGCTTTCAAAACATAAAGTAGATGAGGTAGAATGTTCATTTTAATTATAGCTGCTTTGGCGAGAAGTGGGATGTGTAATTTTGCCTGTCTAGTCAAATTTTGTTGGATGTTAGATTGTAGTTTGAAGATATTATTTAAATAACTTTGGTTGGTGTCTTGGTGAAAGGAAATACTGAGATACTGTAGAGAATCCTTAATTTTGATTTGAGGGGGGCAGCTAGGTAGTCAGCAAAAAAGGTTCAGGGGAAATGGTTGATTTCTGTAATTTTAGTTTATAGTTGGAGAATTTTGAGTATTTATCTACTGAGTCTAGTATTTTTGGAAGGTCCTAATTGGGGAGGGAGCAATAAAGACTAAGGTCATCAGCAAAGGCTAGAATGAAATTTTAGTATTGAAGAGAGTGGGAATATGATGAAAGCTTTTTGGGTGAGTAACAGGAAAAGAGGTTCAATATAGAGGTCATATAGGTAGGGCAACAATGGACACATTTGTATAGCTCCATTTTTAATGTCAATTTGAGAAGAAAGGTTGTTGTTGATTTGTAAGATAGTGTGAGTGTTGGAGTTTAGAGTTTTAATGAATTGTATGAAAGCTGGAGGAAAGTTGAACCTAGGTAGAGTAGATAGGAGGAACTCTACATTCCATCTGTCAAAGGCTTTAGAGGCATTGATAGCCAGAGTATATATATATATATATATATATATATATATATATATATATATATATATATATATATATATATGTGTGTGTATATATAGGATTGTGATTAGTGATAGAAAGGGTTAAGAGGGCATCAAGGAGAAGAGTGTGGTCAAAGATCTGTATATTCTGAGTGAACCCTAATTTTTCAATGGAAATAATGGTAGAGACAATAGGTTTAATTCTGTTAGCTAGGGTAGAAGCTTAGATCTTCATGCCGAGGTTAATAAGAGTGATGGGCCTATAATTCCAAGGGTTTTTAAGATCCAAGTTAGATTTAGGGATGAAAATTATTTTGGAGGCATTTAACTATAAATCTTTTATTCCATTATGACTAATGTAGGTAAATAGGTGGAAAAGGAAAACAGATATTTTTTGACTAAAAGCTTTGTAGAATTCTACAATAAAGTCATCTGGACTTGGGGCTTTATTGGGCTTAAGCTTGCTGATAGCTATGACAATTTCTTGTTGGGTAATGGGAGATGATAGGGTAGTTTGTTGTTCAGGGCTAAGTTTAGGGAAAGCTAGTTGGTTCAAGAAAGTTTCATATCTGATTTATTTGAATGAAGGTCGGGGAAACTATATGAACCTCTGTAGATTTGTTCAAAAATGTCAATGATATCTTGTTTTTTATGGTAGCACTTACCTTGGTAGGTTATTTCCATCATACGTGGGGAGAGTATGTTTTGGTTGATTAATCTAGCAAGGAATTTTGAGGGCAGGTGGGACCACTCCGAGTAGTTTGTTAGAGTCCTTATTTCATGGAAAGATAAGGTTTTATTGTTAAAGTCCAAATGTTTTTTTCTGTAGATGGATTAATTGTTTTTCCGATATAGGATTAAAGTTGATTGAAGTTGGGTCTCAAGCTTATTAATTTTATTTTTGATAGATGATTCTTTGGAGAAGTACCTTTTTTAGAATAACATGCTTTATTGATGAGAATGCCTCTGATCATGGATTTAATGGAGGCCCAATAAATGTCAAAGGGTAGTTGGTTGTTTTTGATAGAGGTCAAGGCTTGGTTGTGGGTACCTTCGACTTCCTGTAGAATCTCTTTGTTGTTTAATAAGTTAGGGTTAAGTGCCCAGCTGTGGCCTCTATTTTTAATAGATGGGTCTTTGGACCAGTCAATATTTAGAGTGACCCGAGAAGAACCTGGGTTTAGTATGAAACAGAATGTTATAATTGAGGAGGATATTAGAGACAAGGAAAAAATCCAAAGTGGACCACATCCTATAGCAGTGTGGGTAAAAAGTGAATTCATTATTGGGGATGTTGTTGGACTGAGAGGTACAGGGATCAAATAAATAGAGAAGTCATTCTTGTGTTCCATTATGGCTAAAGAAGCATGGTTGTTATGCTTGGTTTTAGTGTTTATTCTGCCAGTTAGTGGATCTTGAATAGCCTTCCAGTCTCCATTTAGAATATAGTAGTGGTTAGGGAAGGAGGAGAGGATTTTGTAAATAGTCATGATAAATTCATGGTGTAAGGAGTGCATAAGTCTTATTAAGAATAGGTTTGTCTAAGTGTGGACAGCAGAATGTTATGTAACACCATCTGCCTTCAGTATCTGTGTCATAGCTTTTGTTTTCCTGGGGGAAGTTCTCTTTCACTATGATAGCTACCCTTGAGTTATTCATATTCTTGCCAGAGGCTATGATAGACTTAATCCATTTTTTCTTGAGCGCAGAATTCCATTGTTCTGGTAATAAATGTGCTTCCTGCACTAGAGTTAAGTTTGCTTTAGATAAAGACCAAGAGAAAAAAATATTTTATTTTCTTTTCTAACTGAATCCCTTTAATATTCCATGAATCAATTATCCACATGGAACTGGATTATTTTTGGGTTACATTGCTAAGGATAAAGGGGGGGAAATATGACAGTAGATACCTTAGTTTGTAGGGACATAGGTATAAGTCTCTTCCTGCAATTACCTTGTGCCTAATCACAAACCTGCATATCCCCGAAGAGACAGGGAATGTAAGTGGTTATAAATATTGAGATGGTTAGTGGGCATGCAATCTCTAAGCATTGTATTTCTAATAGTATATAATCCCAAATTTAAAAAAATAATACTTACAGAGTATAGATAGCATACCTTCCTAACAATTCAACTGCAAATCTCTAGCTCTTAGTGTGTTAGGTGGGGTAAGGTAGAGAGTAAGGACTGAACGTGATTATGGTGGGTCTCACATAAGGTGTTAACTAGATATTTAAGTATCGCACAAAAGATGTCATGACCCATGTTGAACTGTTTGAAAGCAATTTGAACAAAGTCTTCTATTTCATTTCGTGGAGACACTTCTCCATGTATAAACAAGATAAACAGTATAATATAGCCATAAAGTTTCAACATGAAATTAAACTAAGAAATAGGTATAATTAATAACATTGCACATCTGACAGTACCTGGCAGATCATGCAAAGAAAGACTGTAAACATTTCACATATATACCAGAGAAATTACACATTTACCATCTCTCCAGTTCAATTTCCATTTAATACTAATTATACTATGGAAACCAAGTTAATAGCATCAAGCAGAAAACATATGGTAGGTAATGACAACAGGTATAATTTTGGCAGCAACCCAGTTCATTTAGAGATTAACTGTTATAAGTCAGTAGCCTTTTAGTGTAAGTGGGTGAGCCTTCATGAACATACAGTGTCTCACTGTTCTGCAACATATTTATGGGCCATGCCTAAAAATGCAGGAAGGAAATGTATCATTTTAATAAGATAGGTGCATTATATCTGTGTAAAGTATCCTCTTATAGTACGAAGGCATTATGATATGAATATGTCAAGGGCTGTGAGTACGTTTTGCCCATGATAATGTATCCTTTGTATGGAAAAGGTTGAGAGCCACTGATAAACATATAATAATACAAAAGCCATGTATTTGCAGTGCATTTAACCGTGGACTGCCTTGGGAGTAAAGGTATGAGAATTGACTTAGTTTAACATAAGTGGAATCAGTGGTGACAGAAGTATAAAGATATAAACGTTCTATTAGAATTAAGGCTAAGCCAGCCCCCTGGCTAACGAAAGAGACTAGACAAAAAATGTCACTTAGAAACAAATCTTGGTTAAAATGGCGAACTAGCAAATCTCCCATAGACCAACAGACTTTCAGACACCTGAGAAATAGTACCAAAAAATCAATCCTCTCTGACAAAAAGAACTACTATAGCAATCTTCAGCAAGTGAATCACAATAATCCTCAAAAATTCTGGTTAACCCTAAATAGACTGCTTCACCCTGGACAGACTATCACCCCCCCCCCCTCTGGGTCTGATAACATTCCTCCCCTTGACACTGCCAACACTTTCAACTCATTTTTCATCAACACTATTAATTCCTTGGCCTCCCATCTATCCAGTGACAATACCAGCATTCATGACCATACATCCTCCAAACTACCAACCTTTAGGCTTCAACCCATCTCCACTACCTTTATACAGAGATGCCTACTCAAACTTAAACCTTGCACCCCCTCAGCTGACCAGCTTCCTTCTGAATTCCTTCAAAAAGCAGCCTCTGAAATAGCTTATCCCATTTCAATTCTCATTAATAGGACCATTAACAAAGAAACCATCCCTGAAGTATGGAAAATCTCTTACATCATACCATTACATAAAGGAGGCAACTCCTTTGAACATTCTAACTATAGACCCATAGCACTATTGCCCCCTCTTGCTAAAATAATGGAAAAATGTGTCCACCATCAGTTAATGAATCATCTTCTACAAAATAAAATACTAACAAACTGTCAACACGGCTTTAGGCCCTATCATAGCACAACTACTGCTCTGCTCTCCTTTACAGATATTATTAATAATAATCGCAATAACAATGTCCTGTCTTCAGCTCTCTTCATTGACCTGTCCAAAGCCTTTGACATGGTTAACCACTCTCTCCTACTAAAATTCTCGAATCCTCTCCTTAGCACCTGAGACTATCCACTGGTTTAGCTCATATCTCACTAACAGGAAGCAAGCTGTCCTCTGGGATAACAAACTCTCATCTCTTCTACCAATCTCCCTTGGAGTCCCCCAAGGCTCTATTCTTGGACCACTTCTTTTCTCCCTCTTTATAAATGACTTACAAGTAGCCATTCCTCAGGCTACCTGCATTCAATATGCTGATGACTCCACTCTTATTTGCTCTGCTAAATCCATTTCTGAACTTCAAACTAACACTCAAGCTGTATTTTCTAAAGTTGAAACTTGGTTCCTAAAACGCTGCCTACTCCTAAACGCAAAAAAGACCAAACTACTTCTCTTTAAACCTACTACCAGGTCCCCTACACTTGACTTCTCCATTGTGTCAAATAATGGTACCATTATATCACCTGACTCTACTACCAAATTACTAGGTGTCACGATTGATAACAATCTCTCCTTCGACCCTCATATCAACAATACCATTAAATCTGTAAACAGGAAACTTGGCTCTCTATATAGAATCAAAACTTTTTTAACTCTCCCTGCAAAAATGAATCTTGCCCACTCACATCTTATTTCTACACTTCTCTACGCCTCACCTATCTACACTAATCTTAAGAAAAATAATCTCTCTAAACTATCCACCTCCTACAATAACATAGCTAGATTTGTTACTGGTAAACAATTTAGAACCCACCACTGTCAGAATCTGCAACAACTTAACTGGCTTGAACTGACAAACATGCTGCTTCTATCCCAACTCGTTTGTCCAAAGAGCCTTTTACCAACCTCTTAATACACCTGCTCTTTCTAACCTCTTAAGCCCTTACTCAAACCTGAACTCTCTCCGCTCTTCTAACAAACTACTAGTTACCTTAACCAAATCTAATAACCTTGCAGGTGATTCCCTTTATGCAAATGCCATTGGGAAACATTGGAATAAACTTCCTCCCGAACTCACTTCAATTACATCTACCGCTCTGTTTAAGCAAAAACTAAAAGTCCACCTTAATAACCACTGGACATGTTCCTGCTCAAAACCTGATTAAAATTTTCTTGACTCTTTCTCCTCCTCTTGCCTATTTGTCTCTCTCTCTCTTGCACTACATATCTCTTCTATCTTGTACTTTGTTTGGCAAAATGTTCTCGCTTTTTCTTGGTCTCTTGCTTTCTCTAATCTTACTTTCTCTAATTGATTCAAAGAAGAAATTATGTTGAACTTTTGGTTTATACCTTTAAATATAATTAGTTTATTCTGGTCTGGAGTAAATACCTACCTCTTTTTTTAAAATCTAATTGTAAATCTGTTATTATGTATTTGTTGTTTTTGTTGTATCCGTCCTGTCTACATGTGGAGCTTTTCTCCCCGGGCCTCTACTGAAAATGGAAATATATCCAGTTAGACTAGCCCGGTTAACAAATGTAAAATAAAATAAATAAATAAAATAAATATACAAAAACTGAGAGGATTAAGCCATGATAATATAATACAACAGTATAACTTAACATCCTGGATGTAGCTTGTAAAGGGTACAGAAAACTAGCAACAAACCACATAGTATGTACTTAGCTGAAGGGTTCCACTCAGAGTAGGTATGAAGTCCTGTGTATAAGCATCAGCAGTATTGATTCTAGACCAAGTAAAACAGCAGTGATAGTCCAAGGATGCTAGAAAAAAAGAGAATCAATTATTCTTGAGGAGATTTCCTCACTAAAATCTCATTTGAGGGTGATTCATTACTTAGAAGAGAGGCAGGAGCCAGAAAAAAATAATAATTTTAAGTTTCATTCTGTAAACCACATTGTTAAGGCTGGAGCCCTTTAAGAGTGTTGCAGACTGGGTAGGGAGGTCAGAGTTGAAACTAAGTCTTTTTGGGTCTACCCAGGGCTGTAGAATCATGGAGAGCATGGTATGGAGCAGATCAGCAGTTCCAATATGGAAAGAAGTGTTTTAGACATCCATAATTATTACTGCTCAATATCTGAGTTGTTTGGCTGGCTGCTTTATACATGCTGAGTTAAGTACAAACTTGCAGTGTTACAGATTGCACTGCATTTTATTTTTCTGTTTATTTAATTGTTTCATTGAATATTGTGGTCTGTGTCTCTCTCCAATTATTTATTTTTCTATTTATTTGTTTCATAGAATACTGTGGTCTCTCTGTCTCTCTGCAGTTAGTTTCCCACCCTCCCTGTTCTTGTTGTGGTATTAACCTTGGTGACTTTGCAATTGCCCACCCCTCCTGTAAATTTGTGTTTGAACACTCCTCCTGGGTCCATCTCATTTGCTCACTCAACCGAGTACAGTGAGATCATATTTTGACTTCAGACACTCCTACCAGTCCCATCTGTTCAGCTGTCACTAGCTCATTCTACCTAATACAGAGAGAACATTTGAGAAGGGCAAACCACGTAGGTCATTTACATTGAATTATCTTCTATTTCTCCTTTTTCCCTTTCCACTTTACTAAAAACAAAAACAAAAAAAAATCTAAGCTTGTTTCCTGCTTTTTCTGTAACAAGTCTAGTCCAGACACAGATTTGCTGTATCCAGGACTGTTTGCAAGCTTCTGAGCCTCCCAAGCCTTTCTGTGTTGGAGGGAAGCCTTCTAGCTTATCAGTGGGAGTGGTAAGTACCAGGTAGCCTATCTACCACAAAAGGAGTGGTTTCTGGCCCAGAAATTGTAGTTTATTGGCTGTTTGAGCAGTCTTTCCATCTCTTTCAACTTTCTGGTTTAAAAGCCCCCACTTGTGCTTTATTCCCACCTTTCTGACAACTAGTCTAGTCTTGTCCAGATACAGAGTTGCTGTATTCTGGACTGTTTGTAAGCTTCTGAGTGGTGCCAAAATCTGTTCAACTTTTCCCTTAGATCTGTTAGTTCTCTCCTCTCCTGCACTTTTATTAGCTTATTAGTCTAGTACTTTACCAGACTTCTTGTAGCAGTTATTGCACACAAAAGTGCTACCAGCACTAAATGTTCTACAAGGAAACAGCTCCAGTACTTATTATTAATGCCGACTCTCCAGGCATGTGTAAAGGTCAGTTCCCTGTGCTTTTTCCTATTAAACTGGTGAACTTTGGCATCCTGAGGCAATGTAGCAACTGCCTCATGTACACAGACAACCCTCTTCTCTTACCTCCCAACACTCAGACTTGTGAGAGATGCACTTATATATCCAAATTGGAAGTCACGCACTCTTCAGCCAAGACCGGAAGAGCTGGTCAAGAGGAGAAGGTCAACACTTGTACCACACCACATGGAACACATAGCCTTCCAGAACACACACCAGCACTGCCTTCACATAAAAACACAAACCACACACCCACCTTCACAGGGACTCTCAATAAAAATCTACCCAAACAGCAGAGACCTCCAAGGCAGAAACGCACTCAACCACCACAACACAACACTAATCACGAGACACATATAACTCTACTAAACAGTGTGCCACTCAACCAAAGCCCTTAAGGCAAAGTATCATGCCCAACACATTAGTCATAGGGGACTCGATAGTGAGGCACACTGAAGTACTACTCACTAGGCTGTGAGGTGCCAGGATTCACAACATAATGCACGCACTCAGGTCCCTCAACAATAGATACAAATATGACTCTGTCATTGTACATGTGGGTGTGAATGACCTGAGACGTACCTCCCTGGACTACATGAAAGGAGACATGGGGGAGCTCTCAGATTATGTAGCCCAGGCTAGTATGACCCTAGCCCTGAGCAGCATCCTACCATCACCCAGAATGATACCACAGTACAAGCAGTATTATTAACTCCCCAAGTGATGCTGACATCCTGCAGAAAGGCCTCACTGAAACCAACGACTGGTGTCAGAACCATGTCCTTAAGCCCAATGCCAAAAAATGTGTTGTCATCCCCTTTGGGAAAAACTCAGTTCACATGAATTACCACATCGATGGTAGTCCACTGAACACAGAGGGTGTTATAAGAGATCTGGGAACACAGGCTGACAGCAACCTCTCTTTCAACCACCACATTACCACTGTTGTCAGAAAGTCATTCTATGTGGCACATCTCATTACTAAGGGTTTTGCATTCAGGAAGAAAGAGGACATTGTCTCCCTCTACTCTTCCCTCATTGGACCAATCATCGAGTACAATGCCCCATTTGGTATGTACCTCACTAGACACCTACAACAGCTGAAGAGGCTGCAAAAGTACCTCACAAAGAGGATCCTAGGCCTTAAACACTTGTCCTATATGGACAGACTCAAAAAACTCCAACTATTCTCTGTCTCATATCACATCCTTAGAGGCGATCTCTGCTTGACTTACAAAGTCATGTCTGACCCAGTTCTGTTAGAAATGTTACATCTAAAGAAATCCCAATCCCGCCACACCACATGCTCCAGAGACCTCAACCTCATTACCACAATTAACATAACATGCTGGAGGGACAGGTAAATAACCCAGAGACTGCCCATGCTATGGAACAGACTTCCCATACATGTCAAGCAGACACCATGCTGACCCTCTTCAAGAGAAATCTTGATGAGTGGATGGGAAACAGAAAGTTCACCCCAGGGATCACTCCAGTGCCTCTTCTCGACAGAGGCACTGGGAACTAAGGCCAGGTAGCAAGATTCCAGGATAATCCTATGGGCTAAGCTTGTAAAGGCTCCAGGGTCATTAGCCTAGTACATACCTATGAACCTATGAACCTATAAAGCTGCTGTATTGCAGTGGTAAGTGTTAGAATGGCTATTTAAGCATCAAAATCACTGATTATAAAGTTGTAATGCAGTGATTCATATTTCTGAAATATGTAAGTAAAAAACAGTTATTAAATTCAGCATTTTGGTGTATTAGCTTCAGGAACAGTTTTAAATATGTTGAGAAAGGTTGACTTAGCTTCTTTTACATTGGAAATTGTATATTTAGAGCCTTGGTGTTGAAAAGAAAGGGTATGAGGATACTTCATCTGAAACTTGACTTGATTCTATATCAGGTAGGCACTGAAGGGGGATAGTTTCTGCCTTTCTTGTTTAATTTGTAGTAGCAAGTCTTGGTTAAAAAAAGATTTTAGCTCCATTCCAGGTAATTGATTTTTTTTTTTTTTTGCCAAAGTGAGTATTTTGCTAACATCTTTGGAATTAAGAAGTTTGACATAGACTAGTAGTGGCCTTGTAGAATCCAAAGGTGGGAGAAGATCTCTGTGGGCTATCTCAATGACTATTCATCTAGCTTCAGCTGTGTTATCTAGTAGTATGGCAAAAATGTTGAAAATTGTATTTAACAAGCTAGACTGATGCACGATTTCCAGCAAACCCTTTAAGATGATGTTGTTACGTCTGGATCTTGTTTCCAGGCCTAGTATTTTTTGCTGTAGTTCTTGTATGTATTTTGCATCTGAAGAAGATTCTTTCTGTAGTGTTTCAATTTTGATTTCAATATCCAGTACTTTACTTTCTGTTTTGTCAACCCTGGTTATAATCTGGTTGATGGATTCTCCAAAGGTTTTTAACTGGCCCAAAAAGTTTTGCACAGCTAGTTGTAAAGGCTGTAGTGCTATTTTAAGTTCCTATAAATTTGAAAGTTCAGTTTTGTTCTTACTGGGAATTTTACTTGATTCTTGCTGCTTACCCATTCTGGGTCTTTTGGGTAAAGTGTCTTTTTCTGGAGAAGCAATCAGTGAAAATTTAGTTTTAGAAGTTTTTGTGTCCATAGACTCAGCATCAGTCAGCATTTTTGTGGTCTTTGTGTTATTTTAGGCTGAAGAATGTAGCAGTAGCAAGCACATGGCAGACAGCATACAGAGCACAATATACTGAAGAGCTCACAGGACCCGAGGTAATCTGCTTATTTCCCAAGTACTACTTCCAATTTCAAGAAGTTGAATAGCTTGTATGCATAGAGTAAGTTATCAGGTTGGTTATTTTGAGCTGAAAAATTATTTCTCTACCTTAGAAGCTAGCGATTAGTATTAGTTTATGAGAGAGCTTAGAAACAGCAGTGTTTCTAGAACAGCAGTCATCTTAATCTCCCATAATTGTTTTATCAAATATCTTAATTTTGAGCATTTTGTTTAATTAATAAACTTTTTCTGCATTTTGCTTGCTTAATAAACATTCTGTGCTATTCATTTGCTTAGTAATATGTTTTACACCCTTGTAATGCTCCACTTTATCTCTTTTAATAAAATAATCATTTGTGCAAGTTTTTGTTGCTTTAGGTTGTTTCTGATCTTTTTTGCTCTCTTTTCTCTTATTTTGCCTTCATTACTAATTCTGTACCTCATATATCTGAAAAGCAGTCTCTTAAATCCAGGTTCTGACATTCTCCCAGTCCGGATTTAGCAGACGAACATTCGTGGATTCTGTTCAAGCAGCTTTACTATGTACAAGCACATCAGGAATAAGGCAATAATTTTAACTTACATAAACTTATAAACAAGCTGACTCTCTCATACATGCTCACTCTCTGGCTGCACTCTCAAAATGACACTGAAGCTAACACATGCGTGCTATTTATATGCACATGCTGACCTTAGAAATGCTTCTTAAAGGTACAACACACATACATATTCTACAGTATGTATACATGAAATTCAATACTTTTTCAGAACAATGTAATTTCAGTCTGCTATTTCTCTAAGTCTAAATATGCACATCTAAAAGTAAGAAAACACTGCAAACTACAAAGAATAACTTCTTTGTCTGGCTGCTGGGAGAGACAGTCAGGATAAAGTGATAGTAAGCATCTGACAGAAGCTCAGCCATTCTGGTGAGATGGTCTAGTGTGTGTATAATGTTAACAATTACTTAATATTGAGGAATATAGTATGTAGCACAAGAGCCATAGACTTATACTTACTTATACCAAACTGCTTTTCTGCTGTAGTCTTCCAGCTGAGTGCACGCATGGAAGCACACATGTATGTAAGTGGGAGAAGAAATAGCAGAGCTTTACATATGGGGTCATGAATGTGAGCCATATGGGTAGGGAGCTAGGCCCCAGAGCACAAAAACATTGGTGGTTGCTTGGATGATCATCTCCTGTGACTGACTGTCATACAAGAGGAATGAATGGAATAGTTAGATAATAGGAGGAATGATTATGATGGCAGGCAGTGGTGATAAAAAAATACGTTCCAGAAGGAAGAAAGAAAGAATCATCTTTGTGAACAATCTTTGAAAACTAGAAAACTTTTCGGGGATGTTGCAGTTTATATTATTGATGTCAAGAAACTAACAATATTATCTGATGACTCTTTATAGTTTGACTGGATTTTCCACTTTAGCATCCTTCTTTGGCAATGCCTCTTTGGACACTGGTTTACATCCCTCCATGTACTCATCTGAATCTTTCTTCTTTCCTGAGGGCACCACAGCCTTTGTATCATGACATTAACAGTGAATGTTACCTACACTGTCACCTAACTTTATTGAAATATAGAAAAGTCAGCAAGGTGTTGTCATACCATTTCTTCAGTTACTTGTGAGGTGTAGATTAAAAGGGAGAAGTCCTACTTACTTCTAAAGTGAAGAAAAACACATACAGGATTTCCCCTATGAAAGACAGATAAACACTCATTTATAAAAAAAAAAAAAAAATGCCGCCTCACAACTGGGAAAGAACTTATTTCCCCCTACATCTGAAGCACAAACATTGGTATAAGCATTTTTGCTTTGTCAAACCTCCATTTACCCACACGAGATGGGTAAGCCCCTCTGAATTTGTATGTGCTAACTCTCTGATCACATAAAAGTGGGGACTGAGAAATATCTATAAAGGCACACAATGACATTACATAAATAGGGATAGTGCTCTACAGAGAAAACAAATAGCCTCCAATCTGCACTGAATAGGCAGATTCAGCTAGTTGTGTTAACAGTTACAGCTTAATCAGCTGGTTCTTTTTCACCTGTAGGGAACCCTGTAAAGAACCCAATAAATGAAATACATTCAATCAAGACAAAAATGTATATTATGATAAACATACAAAAATATGCCTTCTTTGAAAGAAATGGTCACCACAGCTGGGTTCCAAAGAAAAACAACTAGACAGTGTTGTTTAGCAAAAATGTGAGTCAGCAGAGTTGTCTACTGTTAGTGATGTAGATGGAAACTGTTTAAAAGGCACAGGAGACATAATTTCAAAGCTAATATACCTCACAAAGACTGCTTAGAATATAGTTGTGTATGTAATGTCTTCAGAAATGCTGAAGGATTCATAACTATCCACAGAGATATCCAAATAAGTGACACAAGAGGCAAGACTGTTAAAGTGGAAAGTTCAGAGGAACCGTAGAAAGAGCCACCAGATGAATATGTTCCTAAAACTGCTACTTCATTGATGTAGACCAGTGTCATCTAAGTTTTGTAGGTTTGGAAGAATGTTCAGAAAGTCAGCTATACATACAGAGAGTGATATTACTTTTATTATGAAAGTCAAAATGTTTTTAGAAAACATGTATTGATGCTTAGCAGTGGCGGCTGGTGACTTCAAATTAAAGGGGGGCTGCAGGAGACAGCTGAATGGGTGGGGCAAATGGGAAGGGGCGTGACCAACTAGAAAGGGGTGGAGCTATGCTCAAAACCACAACAACTGGAATTTTAATTAAATACGCTGCCCTGGGTGCCAAACCGTCATTAAGAGAGTCCAATCAAGACAAAATGAAGTGTAGAAGAAAAAAATATTTCAATGCATTGGCTACATGACAACTTACTTAATATCTAGATGGAAACACAAAGGTTGTGAGGCATGAAAAAATAAATTGCTTTTTAAATACATTACTGGAATGCCAGTCAAAATCAAGTATAAAAAAAAAAAAACAAGCAGCACTCAGCTCAAACCACTTCTCCTTGTACTGCAGTTCTAATTATAATTTATATTCAGCTTTATAAAATTATCAAGTAACATGCTGAAAGTAGCAATCTCTGTGATACCTCCACTTGTAAAAATGTTTCTTATCCAAAAAAGACCTGCTGCCTGACAACAACTATCTACTTGTTTCATGGAGAGCACATGGTCAAAGTAAAAAATGAACAGCGAACAAGAAATAAGCTCAAGATAAATTGCTTAAAGGATTGCTGCACAAATTACTCTGTCACATATCGTCTACTCAGAGGCGATCTCTGCTTAACATACAAGGCCATGTCAAGCCCAGAGCTGTTGGACATGCTACACTTTAAGAAATCCCAATCCCTCAGAACTACACGCTTCAGGGATCTAAACCTTGTCATCACAATAAACAAAACATGCTGGAGGGATAGGTTCCTGACCCAGAGACTCCCCAGACTCTGGAATAGATTGCCCATACATGTCAAGCAGAGTGCCTCTTTGGACCTCTTCAAGAGGAACCTTGACGATTGGATGGGAGAAAGGAAATTCACCCCAGGGATCACGTCAGTCACCCTGCTAGACAGGGGTCCAGGAAAGTAAATAATGTGGGAAGAAATAGCCAGGGAATTGTTATGGCTAGGCTTGTATAGGCCCTAGGGCTGATAGCCTAGTACCAACCTATGAACCTATGAACCTATGAACACATGATAGATTGGCATTTTGTTTAGTTTATGGGTAAAGCCTGCAAAGATAACTGCAAGTCTCCAACAAATGTAATGAGCTTCTGAAAATACTGTAATCCTGACCTTTATTACAAATACTGTCATATGCATTTCAATACCTAAGGCTTATACATTATCTAGTTATGTAAATATTCTCTGCATGGCAACAATGAAAAGGCTTTCAATGTTGGTAATTCTTTAACAGTATGCTAATTAAAGCTTACTTGCATCTTACAATCTCCGACAAGCTTACCTGATGGTCATTAAAGCATTGCTACTTTAATACAGAGCAACAGGGCACTGCAACAGCATGCATTTTCTGAATAATATCAACAGTATAAAAATATGACAGAAAACCAGAACATACTGCAAAATCAAGGACAGATAAAAAGCCACCGTCATACTTGTGGTCTACCTTGGATGGGGGGAATACTCTGCACACTTAAATTGCATAGCTGCTCCTTGTCTTGCTTGGACACATTCAGAGCCACTACAATGGGGGGTGGAGTGCAACAAGTAGGTCACAGTTTGAAATGTCTCTGGTTGACGGTGATGGCTCTGACACTCATACCTCTCAACATCAGAGCAAGAAATCTGGACAAAGCCATACATAGAAGTGGGACACAGGCCCAAAAATAAAGATAATTTTTAAATATTACTCTTATAAACTTAGATAATAGAATAGTAGTAGGTCTTGCATTAGTATGAATTTTTGAAGGGTATGAAATCTGAAACTCAAATGTCTGCCATTATTTTCTAACTTCAATCTTTAATGATTTGCTACTAATTTGCCAGAAAACCAGAATTTTATGAAAAACAGACCAAATATGTGATGCAAAATTATAAAATTGCCACACAATACAGCTGGGAACCTGTCAAAGAAGTGACACCTTTTTAAAATTAGTACTGTTAACTTGAGCAGCTAACAAAATAAGAGCATCTACATGCATTTCTGAAATAAAAGTAATCTATAACTCTGATCATTACAGTTATTTATAATTGTAAACCCTCCATGTTTTCTTCCAAAATTGCCATTTTCCTGAGGGATTATTAGGGGAGAGCAACATTTTGAGCCAAAATTGGAGACAGTTGAGAGGTTTGGATATTTCTAATTCTATAAAGCGATTTATTTGCACGTACCTCTCAACCTCTTAATGCAGGAAATCTGGATAAGGCCAAATATATTGGGGGAACATACAAACAGTACTAAAAAGACAGCTGATAGAATAACAGGTCTTGCTTTAGCATGCATTTTTCTGAAGATTATGACGTCTGAAACTCAATGTCTGTCATTATTTAGTGACTTCATTCCTAAATGATTTGGAAGAAAACCACAAATTTTATGAGGAACAAACCAAAAATAAGAAGCAAAAATCTATTCATTCTGCAAAATTCTGGACAGTTGAGAGGTATAGTTCAGCCGGGGCTGTCTGAGTTTGCTACCCTTCCCCCCCTCACAAAATCATGGTCGAATGGAGCGTCCCCCCTGCAGCCATTCCAATGTCCCATTCTTTGGTTATTTTGCCCCATTTGCCATAAACACTATAATGTGCATACTGCTTTACTTCTGCAATGATATGGATTTCATTTGAAAGTTTTATCTTATGTTTTACAGCATAAACCCTAATAGATATCTATAATACAGGAAAATGTTTGTAGAACAGTTCTTTTAACAAAAAATCACCACAAGCGCTTTCATCCTGACTCAAATGCAGGGCTTTTTCAAGTACAAGTTGCAGCTCTCAGCTCCATGTAAAATCTACTCGACACTCAGCTGTATCTCTGAACTTTGCAGCACAAGAAATCTGGAAAAAGCCAAAATTTATTTGGGGGGGGAGACAAAAGCCCAAAAACCAAGGACACATTTTAAACATTGTTTGTATAATGTTGGAAAGTTGCTAGAGTAAAATGCTGTGTTACCACCATACATTTCACTGCCAAGTATTGAACGCAGGACCCTGTGCAAAACAGCCAGAGCAACATACCACTATGCCAAATCATCTACTTTTATGAAACAAAGGAAGACTGAAACTTAAATGGCTACCATTTAGTGAATTCAGTTCTCACCATAGCTGTCAACATCTTAGCACAAAACACCTGAACAAAGCCAACAATAGGGGAATACAGCCCCCAAACATATTCAGTGAGTTCAGTTATCACCATAGCTCTCAACCCTGGCACAAAAAACTTGGACGAAGCCAATAATGGGGGAATACAGTCCAAAAAGTAGGGAGAAGTATCCACTGAGGACACCAGAGCAAACCCACACAAACACAGGGAGGACATGCAGACTCCACACAGAAGGCACTTCAGCCAAGAATCAAACCAGACAACCGATAGCTGTCAGGCAACACTGCTACCACTGCACTACTGGCTATGTTAAGTAACAAAAATACAGAAACCACAGATTTTATGAGGAACAGAACAAATATTAGGCAAAAATCTGCAAATGTTTTACAAATGGTAGTGGGTAGGGAATTCAGGCTCTTGTCATTTGGGCCCAAGGTACAGGGTTCAAGCCTTATTCTCTACCCACCACCATGACACAACTGGGGCATTGTACACACACACACACACACACACACACACACACTTCTCTGTCCTCCATAAACACCCTACCTGTCTCAGCTAAGTCAGCCGCAGTGATCACCTGTCCTTAGCCCAGCTCCTCAGTAGCGATCCTGTAGCCCGATCGGTAATCCATAATGGCCTGCGCATGCTGTTGGGTCTCCCGCGAGATGTGAGGAGGCTGTTGATCCAGCCTGCGGATGATGCAGTCCGGTGACCTTCCGGTTTGTGTGGTCATCATCGCACAGACCTCTGGGCTGGAAGGGCAGAGTTTCCTGCCTTCCCTATCTGGATTGCCTAACAGAACAGTCTGGAGCTAAAGAATGCCTGAGCATGTGTGCTTGTTCATAGGTTCATAGGTTCATACTAGGCTATCTGCCCTAGGGCATTTATAAGACTAGCCAGAATGTGTTTGGCTTTCGCCACCCATTTTAAATTTATTTTGCTATGCCCTTTTTCGAGGTTAGTATACTGTGCCTCTGTCTAACAGTGACACAGTGACACAGAAGTGATACCTGGGGTAAACCTATGATCTCCCATCCACTCATCAAGATTCCTCTTGAAGAGAGTCAATGAGGGACTCTGCCTAACCTGGACTGGGATTTTATTCCAGAGTGAAGGGAGCCTCTGGGTTATGAATCTGTCCCTCCAGCATGTCCTATTTATTTCAGTGCTGAGGTTCAAGTAGCTCGTTGGGATTTGGATTTTCTGAGGTGCAGCATGTCCATTAATTCCGGGTTGGACATGGCTTTATACGTCAGGCACAGATCGCCTCTGAACAGGCGGTATGCCACTGAGTAGAGCTGGAGTTTCTTTAACCGGGCAGCATATGGCATCTGTTTGAGCCCTTTGATCCTCTTGGTGAGGTACATTTGGGGTCTTTCCAGTTGCTGCAGGTGTCTGGTAAGGTACATCCCAAAAGGGGCATTGTACTCAATTATGGGCCTGATGAGGGATGAGTAAAGAGGCACGATGACCTCCCCTGATCTAAATGTGGATCCCTTCATGATTAGGTGGGCTATATAAAATGTTTTTCTAACCACTTTGGCCACGTGGTTGTCAAATGAGAGATTGCTATCAACTTGGGTCCCCAGGTCCCTAATTACTTCTTCTGTACTTAATGAATTACCACCTATGTGGTAATTTGTGGGCACTTTGTTTTTGCCAAAGGGGATGACTATACACTTTTTGGCATTTAGCTTGAGGCCATGGCTCTGGCACCAGTTGTCTGTTTCTATGAGGCCCTTTTGGAGGATGCTTGTGTCGGCTGGAGAGTCGATTATGGCGCCCAGTTTGCAGTCATCTGCATACTTGTTCAGCCACAGTCCTTCTGTGTTGGCCTGTACCTCCGAAAAATATATACCGAACAAGAGAGGTCCCAGGACTAAGCCTTGTGGGACACCACTTGTAACTGGTTTGGAGTCTGACATGGCTCCAGCAATTCTAACCATGTGGGTTCTGTCCTTGAGCCAGTTTGCAATCCATCTAGTGACATAGGGGTTTATATTTAAGCTGGTGAGCTTATCTATAATGCCTGAGTGGGGTATTGTATCGAAGGCTTTTGCAAGGTCCAGGTAGGCTGTGTGGACCACCTTCCCCTCGTCAATCACCTTGGTGACTGTTTCAAAGAAATCAACCAGGTTTAAGAGGCAGGATCTGCCCTTAACAAAGCTGAACTGGGTAGGATCCAGTGTCTGTAGGTCCCCAATATCTTTATTTATGAGGTCCATGATGATCCTTTCCATAGCTTTGCAGACTAAGCTAATCAGGCTTATGAGGCGATAGTTTCCAGGATCCGTTGAGGCACAACCTTTATGGAGAGGGACCACTGCTGCTGTATGCCACTCTTTGGGCACATATCCTGTAGTAAGGCTAAGATTGAACAGTAGTTTTATGTTTGGGTTTAGCTCTTCTTGGAGTTCATGTAGGACGCAGCCCGGGACACCATCTGGTCCCATTGATGCTGTGTTTTTTGCTTTGGAGAGGGCGGCTCTTACCTGAGCATCTGAGATGTCAGGGGGGCAGCACTCTGTTAGGATAGATATTTGCCCTTTTGGTGGGGAGGGGGGGGAGTTTGCACTGAACCTGTCAGCTAGGATGTTGGCAATGTCTGTGGGTACAGTGTATTTTTGTCATTTTGGACTAATTCTGAGCATATCTGGGAATTATCACCCAGGTTCCTAACATAACTAAAGAAAGCCTTGTGATTATCCTTAGTGTCCTGTGCAATTTTTCTCTCGAAGCTGGCCTTAGACAATTTTATGAGTGCCCGTAGTTTTTTGCTAATACTGATCAGTGATGCCTTCCCTTTTTGGGATTTTGCTCTATCATTTAGTAGCTTCCTCCTTCTATTGTATAGTTTGTTTATGGCTGGGGTCCACCATACAGGACGTCTGCCTTTGGAGGATTGGGTCTTGGTTTTATTCGGGATCGCATGATCCTTGCATTCCTGAAGGTGTTCATAGAATGCACTTATAAAGGATTCTGCGGTCTGGGCCATATTTTCCACAGGCCTTGGGGCTTTGAAGGATTCCATCTCGGTTTTGAGGAGTGTGAAATTTGCTTTAGAGAAGTTTTTCACTGTGGTTTTCTGGACAGGGGGTGGGGTCGGGATGTGAATATCCAGTGAGATTAGTTTATGGTCTGATCTTACCAGTGAGGGATACACTTCTGGTCTGGAGCATAGACTCCCCATGTTGGTGATGATCAGGTCCAGTATGTTTTCCCCTCTTGTGGGAGTGGTAACAAGTTGTTCCATAGCATTTGAGTTTATAAATTCTAGGAACCTTTGGGCTAGGGTGTTGGAGCTAGAGTAATGCTCCCAGTCTATGTTTGGGTAGTTGAAGTCGCCCAATATAATGTTGTTTGGAGAGACCTTCATATTTTCCAGTGTTCTCAGGAAGGCTGAGTGGGGTTCCTGGGTTTGGGAGGGTGATCTGTAGCAGGCTATAAACTGGAAGGCAGTTTTACCCACTGTTAGTTGCACATGGATAGTCTCTGATGCTTCGTGCTTTGCCACCAACCTGGAGGTGTGGGTATCTTTGATGAATATCGATACCCCCCCCCCTCCTTTTGTGGTTCGGTCCAAGTTTTGGGGCCGAATAGCATGGTATGAGGTATAACCTGGTAGGGCTGGGGTGCTCTTGGGAGCCCTGAACCAGGTTTCTGTTACTGCACAGATATCGATGTTCTCCATGCTAAGGAGAGTTTTGAGTGCGTGCATCTTGAGGTTTAGACTTCTGGCGTTGAGTAGCATTACTTTTAGTTTCTTATCCCTTGTGATACCTATGGAGGTGGGTTTGTCTTTTGAGCCTTGCCTAAAAAAGGCACTATAGGGGTAACAAGAGCCTTTGCCAATATCCGAAAGCCCAGGGGGTGACAGGTGCAAGCCATCCCTAGCGAAGCATCGTGGCTTGTCGAGCATATCATCCCAAGCTGATAGGCATTGGATCCCCTTTGAATGACACCAGTACTTAAGCCAATTGTTGAAATTGATCATCTTGTCTTCGTATTGTGGCATCATTCTTGGTGAGGGTAAGATGCTACTCAAGGTCAGGGTCATACCGGCCTGGGCTACATGCTCAGAGAGCTCCTTTATGTCTCTTTTCATGTAGTCCAGGGAGGTACGTCTCAGGTCATTCACACCAGCATGAACAATGACTGAGTCATATTTGTACTTGCCTTGGAGTGACCTGAGTGCTTGTGTTATGTGGCGGATCCTAGCCGACTGGCTGCTCACCGTGACCTCTCCTTGTTCAGCCTGGTGAGCGGGACGCCAGTGTGCCTGCCGATAGAGTCACCTATTACAAGTGTATCAGGTGTGTTGTTTAGTCTTAAGGGCTGTGACTGTTCGCACACTGGCTTTGTGAGATATGTGTTGCACGTGTTTTGTTTTGGGGTAGCTGTTGCTTGGGTGTCTGCTTTGGAGGGCTCTGCTGCTTAGGCAGATCTTTATTTAGAGCCTCGAGTATGTTTTTGTGTGATTATGTGTTTGGTTTGCTGTCGTGGTAGATCTATGTGAGACTGGAATTGTAGTGAGTGTGGTTTCCTTCTCCTCCTGACTGGTTATGCCAGTACTGAGTTGAGAGAGCTTAGCCTCCAGTTTGGCTATATGGTTGCATCTCTCACATGTGTTGGAATTTGTTGGGAGGAGGAGAGGGTTGTCTGTGTACATGAGGCAGTTGTAACATTGCCTCAAGATTCCCAGATTCACCAGCTGGACCAGAGAGGAGATTGACAACTGACCTTTGGACATGCTAGAATAATATTGGGAATTCCTTAATAATTAAAAACAAGGGCCAGTGGAGAGTGAGGGTGTAGTGCTTTTAATTTTTAGTGCTGACATATAATTGCTTTAGTGAGCAAGTGCCAGGTAACTTAAGTGCAATGTGTTACAGGTAACTTAAATGCAAAAATGACAAACAGTAACTTTCTTTCAAGCGAAACAAGGAAATAAGTACAGTAAGCAATGTAGATATCACTAGTGATCCACAGAAGCGCTGAGAAGCCGTGTATTAGGTGGAATTAGCGTTCCAGGGAAATAACAAGCAAACAAACAACAAGCATATAAACAAAGCTAGATTCAGCAGGCCTGAATGTAGTCTATGCTATAGCAAACAAGGTGTACCAATTTCAGTAAGATACAGTTCAAATATTCAGGCACTTGTAGTTCTGGTCTGCCTAACACAGCAGTCAGGAACTAAGCACGCATACGCGGAGTCCGAGAATTGTTTTATTTTAATATGTTCTATGGTGGGGGGAATGGGGAATTTATTTTATCCATTTTACCAGTGAGGAACCCATTTTACAGGTGGGGGGGCTGCAGTCCCACAGTCCTATAGCACGAGCCACCCCTGATGCTTAGTAAGATGTCTGCATATAATTATAATACAGAATTATAAATGTTTACCTTCAAAAACTAAGGAGAAATATTTTGCTTTTGATTACTTTTGAAAAAGGGGAGATAATGAGTGAGTGTGAGTGAGTGTGTGCGTTTGTGTGTGTGTGTGTGTGTGTGTGTGTGTGTGTGTGTGTGTGTGTGTGTGTGTGTGTGTGTTATTTTTACTTATGCAGTTAATACAATTTAAACAAAGAAAGAAAGAAAGAATGAGGCACCTCAGTCTCTTCCAGACTCGAGTTAGTTTCATTTTTTTTCATTTATTTTTATTTATTTATTTATTTATTTTAATAGGTTACTAACACTAAACATTGGCCTTCATGGTTGACATCAGGTGATATTCATACTGACTAGCTGCAATCTGAGCAACTCACAGAGAAATTCACCTGCTCTGATAAAGGTTGAGTATTTTAGACCTACCTGAGTTGCCACCCACTCAATCAGATGAGACATTGGTTTAAAGTCAGATCCAAAAAGGGATGTTGTCATTTCAGTAGTGTAGCCCCCCCCCCCCATGCTATACCCCCTTATTCCCTTCTGCTATGGTACAGTCTCAGTAGTGAATAAGGAATTGAAGCAGATTGAAAAACAGAAATCACAAATGTCTAATTTTTCTGGTATCAAAGGTGAATTTGCTACCTGGAAGATACTAACAATGCATTAAGTATGTGTGTCTTGTGGTCTGTTTTCCATTGCACTGTTGTTTCTCGCATTTCAGTTTCTCCATGTTTTTTGGGTTTCTAGTACCAAGACCGGAATGGACCCCATTCCTAAGTCAAAGTTAAATTTCATGAAATTAGTATTGTTTCAATCTTTGATATTAGCCAGAAGTACTTTTTGCAGCACCCGCAATGTGCCCAGAATTTACTCCTTCTGCAACTCATATGGCATTACATGTATAGTTAGCACTACAAGCACAAAAGTATGAAAACTCCTTTTCCAGAAAAAACAAAACAAAATAAAACAATAGCACAAGTCCAAGAAAGTGGAGCCTGGACACAATATTAGTACTTTCGTTCACCTTTTAATAAAACACTCGAACTTCATCAGAATAAATTACGTCACCACCCTTTTATACCACACTAATCAATATTTTGACCAATAGGAATCATTATTACATAATTAAACTCTTCATTTAAAAAAAAACATTTGCTGTAGAAAAGTTAAAGAAACAGTACTACAGTACTTATATTACTTTTCATGTGTAATGTCACACTATCATTAAAGTAAAATGTGCATAAACAATAAACTTGTACAACTTGCATTTCTTGAAAAGAAAATAATGAATAATAATGTTGAAAAAATGTATAAATATAATAATACATTCTATATTAAAAATGTTTCTGTAAATATTGTATTTTAAGCATTATAATTTTTGCATTAGCAAAAAACATTTGATATTCATGGTTTCATTAAGCCCTGGACTTTGATCTGCACTAATGCTATTTGCCATTTGCTCTCTCTGCATTCAAGTAGTAGTAAATAGTAAATGCCTTGGCAAGACATGCAATAACTTGTAAAGACTTTAAAAAGTTCACATTTTTGTATTAGATGCAGTTAAAATACACAAAATATAAAGATGCAGTTAACCCAGGTGTTTTGTGGGTGATTTTTAAATGTCTACTTGAATGTAGAGCGAGCAAATGGCAAAATGCCACAACATTTTTCTAATTTAAAAACTTTAATTTCTTTAAGGCTATTCATCTTTAAGAATGCCTTTCTTGCATCTATACCCACCTGCTGTTGATGCTTCTATTCCATCTGCATATAGAATTTATACACATAGCCATTCTTACTTCTTCTGTCTGTGGTTATTGGAATAAAGGACACACAATGTGTGTGTGTATCATGCCCTAAGTAGGGATGGCTGTCAATTTAACTTATTCAGGCTCAAACCTTGCACCTTGGTTACAGAAGGCAAGAGCTTAAATCTTTTACACCAGCTACCAGATTACATGTTTGATTGCATTTTCAAGGAATTGTGAGCTTCAGTGCATTTTCAATGAATTGTGAGCTTCAAGGGAAGAGAAGTTCACCACCGTTCATGCTAAGTCTGTCTTCAGTGAGCAACTGTTTAGTTTAGCAAATGGTTATAATTTTTTTTTTTTTGCTAAAAAACATGAAAGCAATAAAGCAATATTAATAGAGCAACAGGTAGCATGTGTACTTTTCATGTAAAAGGCTGTGGGTTCTACTCCTACACCATGTAGATGGATTATTGATACTGTGTTGTACTTTAAGGGGGGTGGGGGAGCTGCAGTCCTGGTTGTGTCCTTCTTCGGATGAGATGCCTAGTAACAATGGACCTGTTGCCAGTTTGCAATCCATTACTTATTGCAATATAACCAGTTTATCAATTTTTTTTTACAGTAGCATTAGTAAATTATTTTTCAAGAACAACAGGCACTGAATTTGTAGATGAAACACTGACATATAATGTTTGCTAGTAACAATGTCTTCATTAGTTGCAGATCTCTTTAATGTGCAATTATTCAAATTAATTTTACTTCTGGAGGAATTGTGCATATTGAATGACATTGGTGGATTGTAATGACAGAAGTTTGAGTGGCCTTTTATGACTAAAATGTTCTGAAATGGGCAGTTTTGTCATTTCTGGTTCATACATTTCATTTCATTGCTTACTGGAAAAATCTTCAAAACTACAAGAGGTGCTGTATTATACAATGAATATAATTTATTACAACCAGGAAGGTAAATTAAAGGTACATGCATGTATGCATAGTCTTAAAAATCTGGGCAGCGGCCTATGGTTTGGAAACAGCCCAAGGGTAAACTTTATCTGCCACTGGCCAAATGCATTTTCTTTGAATGTGGGTTTCAGTGTTGTTCTGATGAATGTTTAATGTTAATGCTAAGTCTGTTTTCATTGTGAGACAGTATTTTTTCTTTAGCAAATGTATGCCAGTGTTTGCACTATAAAATTTGAAACAAAGGTTTTAAATTAAATCAAAATATCTTTAATCATTGCAGAAGTAAAGAAAAAAGTAATACACAGTGACAGGTCTCAACAGTGTTTATGGTAACGGGAGAAATAGCCACGTTCTTTACGATAAACAAGTTTCATATAACTGATTCTGGTCAATGCAGGTAGCCAAATATATATGGACAACTCCTTTTTGATAGTTTGAAAAAAATTATGAGGAACAATCATATTAGATGCATTAAATTGATATAATAATTTAGGTAAGATGTTCATTTTAATGAATGCAGCTTTAGACAGGACTGGTAGTTGTAATTGTCTCTGTCTCTGAGTGTCCTGTAAAATACTAGTCCACATTTTCATTAGATTCATTAGATTATTTTGTGGCGGTTATGTTCATAGGTAGGTACTGGGCTATCAGCCCTGGCGCCTATACAAGCCTAGTCAAAAAGGTACCCTGACTTTCGCCACCCAAGAAAATTATTTTCCTGTGCTCCTGTAGAGCAGAGCCACAGAGGTGATCCTCGGGGTGAATTTCCTATTTCCCATCCAATCATCAAGATTTTTTTTTTTTTTGAAGAGTGCTAATGAGGAGCTTTGTTTGATATAGATAGGTAGTTTGTTCCAGAGTATGGGGAGTCTCTAGGACAGGAATCTATCCCTCCAGCATGTTCTGTTTATTGTGGTGAGAAGGTTTAGGTCCCTAGACCATGTAGCTCGGAGGGATTGGGATTTCTTTAAGTGGAGCATGTCCAACAGCTCTGGTTTGACATAGCTTTGTATGTTAGGCAGAGATCACCTCTGAGTAGGTGATATGAGAAGGAGTAAAGCTGGAGTTTTTTGAGATGGTCTGTGTAGGGCATCTGTGTGAGGCCAGTAATCCTCATTGTGAGGTATTTCTGTGGCCTTTCCAGTTGTTGTAGATGTCTTGTGAGGTACATACCAAAAGGGGTGTTCTTCTCTATAATGGGTCTAATGAGTGACAAGTAGAGGGGAACAATGACTTCTTTTTTCCTGGATGAGAAACATTTTGTGATGAGATGTGCCATGTAGAAAGATTTCCTGACAACTGTGGTGATGTGATTATCAAAGGAGAGACTACTGTCCACCTGTGTCCAAAGGTCTCTTATCACACTTTCAGTGTTAAGTAGAGTACCACCTATGTGGTAGCTAATGGGTACAGAGTTTTTACCAAAGGGGATGACAATGCACTTTTTGGCATTGTGCTTGAGGCAATGGCTTTGACACCAGGCATCTGTCTCAGTGAGGCTTTTTTGTAGGATGTCCACATCATTAGGAGTTTCAATTATGGCTCCTAGTTTGCAGTCATCTGCCAACTTCATTAGCCAAAGACCTTCTGTGTTAGCCTGTACTTCAGAAAAGTAGATACCAAACAGGAGAGGACCCAGGACTGAACCCTGTAGTACTCCACTTGTCACAGGTCTAAAGTCGGATTTGGAGTCTGCTACTTTCACAGTGTGGGTTCTGTCAGTGAACCAGTTGGCAACCAATCTTGTAACATAGGGATTTATACCTAGTTTAATGAGTTTATCTATAATTCCAGAGTGGGGGATGGTGTCAAAAGCCTTGGCAAGATCTAGATAGGCTGTATGAACCACCTTCCCTTCATCTACAGCTTTGTTGACTGCTTCAAAGAAGTCAGTCAGGTTTAGGAGACATGATCTGCCTTTTGCAAACCCGAACTGGATGGAGTCCAGAGTTTGGAGATAACCAGTGTCTTTGTTTATAAGTTCCATGATGATCCGTTCCATGGCCTTGCAGACCAGGCTCATTAGGCTAATGGGGCAGTAGTTCCTGGGGTCTGTAGTGGCTCCTCCTTTGTGGAGTGGGATAACCATTGCTGTGAGCCATTTAGTGGACACAAAGCCTGACGTGAGGCTATGATTGAACATAGTGCTTAGGTGGGGTGCCAGTTCATTCTGTAATTCATGTAGAATGCAGCCTGGGATGTTGTCAGGATACATAGATGCTGTGTTCTTGGCTTTGGAGAGTGTGTTTTATACCTGTGCAGCTGTGATTACAGGAACTTTGCATTCTTCTGGTATAGAGATGGGTCCTTTAGGGGGGGTGAGGGGGTAAAGTTAGCACTGAACCTATCTGCCAGGATGTTGGCAATATCAGTTGGTTCTGTAGATTTAGTGCCATTGTGCTGTAACTCAGAGCAGATCTGAGTGTTGCCATTGAGATTCTTGACATAGCTATAGAATGCTTTGTGGCTGTCTTTAGAATCAATGGTGATTTTGTTTTCATAACTAGCTTTGGAGGATTTTATGAGGGATCTCAGCTTCTTACTGAGGCTGACCAAGGAGTTCTTCCAGTCATGGAATTTTACTTTTTTGCAACAGTTTCTTTCTTCTGTTGTAGAGTTTATTTATGGCAGGCGACCACCAGACTGACTTCCTTTTTTTGGTGGATATCATCTTGGTTCTGTTAGGGATAGCACGGTCCATGCACTCAAGTGCTTATAAAGTGTATTTGTGTAGGATTTAGCAGTTGTACCTCTATTGCCCATCTGCATGGGTGTTGTGAAGTTTGCCACTTCTGTCTTAAGAAGAGTGAAGCTGCCTTTGGAGAAATATTTTACAGTGGTTTCCTTAATGGGGGTTGGAGGTGGGATGTGGATGTCTAGGCTGATTAGCTTGTGGTCGGATCTGACTAATGAGGAATTGACCTCTGGTGTGGAACACCTGTTGCCAATGTTGGTAATCAGCACGTCTAGGATATTGCTGTCCCTGGTGGAGGTGTGGATAAGCTGATCCAAGGCATTGGAATTTATGAATTCCAGAAAACGTTGAGCAAAAGAGTTGGTTACATGAGTAGTTTTTACAGTTAATGGTGGGGTAATTGAAATTGGCCATTTTAGGGTGTTGGGTTGTAACCTATAAGTTTCCACTGTATCACGAAATGAGGAGTGGGAATCCTGGGGCATGGTGGGGGATCTGTAGCAAGTTACAATTTGGATTGCAGTCTTGACCAGAGTTAGTTGCACTTGGATAATCTTGGATGCATTATGCTGAGCAACTAGCCTGGAGGTGTGGATATCCTTAATGAATATGGACATGCCTCCACCTTTAGTGTTTTGGTCCAAGTTAGATGGCCGAAAGGTGTGGCATGAATTATAGCCTAGTAATGCAGGTGTGCTCTCTGGAGCCTTAAACCAGGTCTTTGTCACTGCACATCTATCGATGTTCTCCATCCTCGAGTGAATGCATTTTGAGGTTTAGACTTCTAGCATTGAGTAGCATTACCCTCAGAGTTTACTTGCTTGTACCTGTTATGGTGGTGAATTTGTCATTTGAACCTTGCCTAAAAAAGGCACTATAAGAGCCTTAGCCAGTATCTGGAATCCCAAGGGCAACAGGTGCAGGCCATCTCTGGCAAAGCATCATGGTCTGTCGATCATGTCATCCCAGGCAGACAGATACTGGATCCCCTTAGAAAGACACCAGAAGCTTAGCCTAGTGTTGAAGTCTATCATTTTGTCCTTGTACTGTGGTATCATTCTAGGTGATGGCAGGTTGCTACTCAGGGCTAGGGTTATACCTGCCTGAGCTACAAGATCAGAGAGCTCCTCCATGTCTCTTTTCATGTAGTCCAGGGAGGTACATCTCAGGTCATTCACACCAACATGGACAATGACAGAGTCATATTTGTACTTGTTGTGGAATGACCTGAGTGCTTGCATTATGTGGCAGATCCTAGCACCTGACAGCCAGCTGACAGTAACTTTCTCCTTGTTTAGCCTGGTGAGTGGAACATCAGTGTGTCTGACTATAGAGTCACCTATGACTAGAGTGTTGGGTATGTTGTTATGCCTTATGGGCTGTGATTGAGTGGCACACTGTGTTTGTGGGCTATGTATCATTTGGGTTGTGCTGAGGGGTGGAGGTTGCATGCATTTCTGCTTTGGAGGTCTCTGTTGCTTGAGCAGATTTTTATTGAGATCCTCTGCGAATGTAGGTGTGTGTTTTGGTGGTGTAGGTTTTGAGGGACTATGTGTTGAGTGTGGTGTGGTGCAAGTGTTTACCTTCTCCTCTTGACTGTCTAGTCCAGTCTTGGGTGAAGAGAGCTTTGCTTCCAGTTTGGCTATATAAGTGCATTTCTCATAGGTTGTAGTGTTGGGTGGTAGGAGGAGAGGGTTGTCTGTGTACATGAGGCAATTGCTGCATTGCCCCAAGATGCCCAGATTCATTAGTTAGACAGGAGAAAACACTGCGAGCTGACTCTTAGACATGTCTGGATAGGTGCTTATTTATTAAGTACTAAAAACTGTTTTACTCTAGACAAGTGAGGAAAGTTGAGTGCTGTAGTAATTTGTAGCTTATTTAGTACCTACAATGAGTTCTGAACAAGTGCTGAGCTCAATGAAACAGATATGAGTGCTAAAACTAAAAAACTGGCTAGTTCTAAGGGAAAATTTGAAGACCAGGAATAGTTTAACCCTAGTTAAGCAGCGCTGCATAAAGTGTCTTTTTATATATATAACAGTAGCAAATGAGCAAACTGATTTAAACAAATTAGCCAATAAAAAGCTAAAAACTGAGCCCCGTTCCAGCAGTCTTTGATCAGGCAAGTTCTAACTGCACACTCCTGTCACTAGGGTGCAGGGGAACCTTCTCCAAAAAAGATGGTCTGGATTAGTGCTCAAATTATACAAACAAAGCTAGATTCAGCAGGTCTGAATTTAGTCTATGCTATAGCAAACAAGGCGTACCAATTTCAGAAAGAAACCGTTCAAATAAGCAGGCACAATAAGCCTTTAACCAGAAACTCCCAGCTCAAAAGGGCAGAATCTACTGTCTCCTCTCACAAGAGTGCAGACCACACATTCTTAATGTAAAATAACTGGTCCAAAGCCCAAATGCTTAAACCAGAACTAATACACTCTTAGAATAACATACACAAAGTCATCAATCAGCAACTCCCAGCTTAGAAGAATGTAAGCTACCTGTCCTGCCACAACAGTGCAGACCATAAACCTTCTTAATGTAAAATAACTGGCCCAAAGCCCAAGTGCTTAAACCAGAACTAATACACTCTTAGAATAACATATACCAAGCCTTCAATCAGCAACTCCCAACTTAGAAGAATGTAAGCTACCTGTCCTGCCATAACAGTGCAGACCACATACCTTCTTAATGTAAAACAACTGGTCTGAAGCCCAAGTGCTTCAACCAAAGGCTTAGAATAACAGTTACAATTTAATCAGGCTACTAACAAGCAGTAATAAATGCAGCAGAAAAAATGGAGCCCTGTTCCAGCAGTCTTCAATCAGAAAAGTTCTAGCTGCACACTCATGCCACTAGGGTGCAGGGGAACCTTCTCCTAAAAAAGATGGCCTGGATTAGTGCTTAAGTTATACAAACAAAGCTAGATTCAGCATGCCTGAATATAGTCTATGCTACAGCAAACACGGTGCACCAGTTTCAGAAAGAAACAGTTGAAATAAGCAGCCACAATAATCCTTTAACCAGAAAGTCCTAGCTCAGAAGGGCTGAATCTAACCTCTACTCTCACAAGAGTGCAGAACACAAACCTTCTTAATGTAAAATAACTGGCCTGAAGCCTACGTGCTTAAACTAGAACTAATACACTTTTAGAATAACAGACACTGAGCCTTCAATCAGCAATTCCCAATTTAGTAGGATGTAAGCTACCTGTCCTGCCACAACAGTGCAGACCACAAACCTTCTTAATGTAAAACAACTGGTCTGAAGCCCAAGTGCTTAAACCAAAAGGCTTAGAATAACAGTTACAATTTAATCAGGCTACTACCAAGCAGTAATAAATGCAGCAGAATAAATACAATTAAGTACTTTTAAGAAGAGGCAAACGCAAAATAAAGTGCACATTTTTTAAAGTGTAAGGAGAGAGGAAGAGAGGAAGGAGAAGCAGAGGTTAAGAACCTAAGTGGGTTGGCCTTTTCAAGTGTTCTCTCTGTATTAAGTAGAGTGAACACCAGACTAGGAGGGGTGTCCCAGATCAGATTTACAGTAGGGACGGGCAACTGCAAAGCCACCAACTATAACTACACCACAAGAATAGGGTGGGGGATGGTAAAAACAGTTTCAGGACAGATGAGAACAGAAAACAATGCCAGAAAATTATAAAACAATTCAGTCAGGCAAAATTAAGACAATGCAGAACTCTGAAAGATTAAAATGCCAAGAAATATACTTATCAATCAGTGATATATTTCCAGATTGCTTGAGAATTACACTAACCAGTTCAAAAGTTAGACCTAGGTATTTGACTGAGTATTCCATCCTAAAAGGAGAAACTGGAGAATTATTTTCTTTGTGATTTGAGGGTTTATTTGAACAATTAGAAATTTGACCCAGTTAATATTGTAATTTGAAGCTTTTGAAAATGTGTTTAATGATGAAAGGAGTTTGTTCATGTCCATATTTGGAAGCTCAAAATAAACATTTAAGTCATCAGCAAATGCAGACAGAGTTACCTTATTATTCAAAATTTTGGGGATATAATGAAACATTTTCTGGGAGATGTATAGAAATAAAGGTTCTATATATAAAATGAAAAGATAGGGAATTAAGGGGCAATCCTGTCAAGTCCCACTTAGAATCCTGATAGGACTTGATAATGTTTTGTTTACATAGAGACACATATATGAATTTTTATAAAGTATCTTTATCATATCAATAAATTAAAACTAAATACTGGTAAATGGCCAATGAACCAAACAATAGCCACACTTCTTGTATGTATCAAAATTTAACTGTTCATTCATTAAGTTGTCATATAAGAAGTTGTATATCGCTTTAAATTTTCTTTGTATTTCTACAAAGCTTATCTGTTCATATTTATCTTTATTATCCAACATTTTTAACATAATGCTAACATTCAGTTCTGTGTTCATTACTACAAGCCCCCCTCCCTTATCACTTTTCATAATTCTGAAGTTACAATTGTTTTTTCTGTCATTCAAACATTTTTTCTCTTCACTAGTCATATTATAGTGTTTAAAATGCTTAGTTTATGTAACACAGCTCTAATTTCTGACTCACACATACTTTCAAAAACTTTCAGTGTATTAGACAATGCAGGATTAAAACAAGAGGGTTTTATAAACTTGGAAACATTAGTTGACATATTACTTAACAAAAAGTTCAAATTTAGCTTTCTAGTATATTTTTTAAGCTCTATCAACATTCCTACACAGTCTGCCCTTTTTGTGGGCACAAAATTAAGTCCAAGAGCCAACACCTTAGAGTGCAACGAGGTAAAATGAAAGTCATATAAGTTAAAAATACAAGCGTTATTACCATTTATATTCAATTGTCTGTCAAAGATCCTGACGTTGTTAGTTCCCTTGTCCTCATGGCCCTGGTTTTTACTCCTTTTACTTCATTTTGAAATAAAACGTTTTTGGTCTTGTTCCACCCATTTTGTTTTGTGGTACTTCATTGTTAATAAAACAATTATCAGTCTCTTTTGCCATTTTCACTCTTCTTAAGCTGGTTTCCATTGAAGCACAAGATGCATTTATAAAATTATTGCCGTGACCAGCTTGAACATTCTGTCCCCTGAAATGTTGTTGCTGATTGGTTAATGCAACTGTCAATCATTGTTTTGCTATTAGTAACATTCAAATGCATGTCCCTGTTAAAGTTAAACTATTTTTTATCATTATTTTTGCTTAAAACGTTAGCATAAGCTGATGAATTCTCATAAGCAGCTATATCTCTCACTAGCTTATTTTGTTTATGTGTTATATGCTGTTCAACTTCACGAAGGCGGGCTGAATAATAAGCATTTTTTTGGCTTTGAGTACAAAGACACTGGTCTAATTTGATAATATCAGATTTTAAAGTGTCCATATCTTTTTTTATTGTTATCAATCAGTAAAGCTAGCAGTTTTAAACCAGCATAGTTAAAAAGCCAACCAAAACAGTATAAAAAGAATCATTCACATTGACTTCATTAGGACACTTAAAAAAACTGAGTCCTTTAGCTACTACTTTTAATTCAAGACACCTCTCCAAATATTTGTTTTCCAAGTCCAAATTTCAGTATTTCTTTAACAATTTGAACATTCTGTCATAGGATTCTTTGTATTCATTATTAATTTTAGACATGGTATTGAAAGAAGAATTAAGAAATGGATCTTGTCTACTATTAAGAGCTGATGTGACATCCACATATTGTAGATTGTCATTTTGTTCATAGTCATTGTTTGTTACCTGTGAGTGACATAGGTCTATTCACTCTGGTACATTCAATCATTGTCTCTCAATCATCTTCAGAACTAGTAGCCACTTCTTCAGGTCTGCTGTTTCTAGGTACCATTTTAGTTAAAGTTTTCTGAATGTCCAACATGGTATTAAGCAAAAGCTGAATAACATCCGGTCCTCCAGTACCAGAATTAATTAATGAAGTAGCATCCATAATAGTATCAAGGGCTACCTCGGCCATAAGAAGCAAATATTTTACCACCAAAAATAACTTCCACCAGTATAGAAACCACCAAAACAAAACTAAATACTGTAGTAATGAACACGGAACAGTATGTTAACAGCATGTTAAAAATGCTAGATGATAAAGATGAATATGAACAGATAATCTTTGTAGAAATACAAAGAAAATTTAAAGCAATATACAACTTTTTATATGACAACTTAATGAATGAACAGTTAGAGTTTGATACATACAAGAAGTGTGAATATTGTTTTGTTCCTTGTGCCATTTACTAGTATTTAGTTTTGTTTTGGTGGTTTCTATACTGGTGGAAGTTTTTTTGGCATATCAATAAATTCTTCTGGAATGTTGCAGTAAGATAAAGATAAAAATAAGAAATCCAGATTAACTTTGTCAGATGCTTTATTATCCCAAGTCTGCCTATTTTTCATAAAACCAGATTGTTAGGATGATATAATATGAGGCAAAACTTTTTAAAGTCTCTCCACTAAGAGTGAGGACATGATTTTTATGTCCACATTAATCAGAGAAATTGGCCTGTAATTAAAAGGATTAGATTTATCTGAGTTGCTTTTTGGAATAAAATTGTTTTTGAATTATTTAAATATAAATCTGTAATACCATGTTGCCTAGGTTCTATATTATGACATTGAAACATCGTAATTTCAAACGTCTAAACATTGAACTGCATTCATCTAAACGCATTTACGTGAATCAATGAATACTTCCAGGGAAAAGATGTAAGTTAGCCAACTTCATGGTAGTGCGGTCTCAGAGTTGGTATATTTAGTTAGGGGGGTGTGGAGGGGGCACAGCCCCCCATGGCAGGGGGTGTGGGGAACACAGCCCCCAAACATGGGTGGGGTTGTTTTAGGTTAGGTTAGTTATGTGGGATTGCAGAGCAATTGGTTTTTGCACTGTAAGTATTCATTAATTCGCATAAATGCATTTTGATGAATACGGGTCGATGTTTAGGCGTTCGATATTATGACATTTTGACATTGTAATATAAACTCTGTTGCCTAATATAATAGTCTCCGGTATTCATGAAGCTCGTAGCCTTGCGCCGACCATGCGGCGTAGAGATGGCACAGCAGAACCACATGCATATTAATGAAAGTGCGCTGCCGCAACATCCACGTGCATAGGAAATGTGTGCGAGTGCAGGGGTGTGTCTAAGTACTGCACAGAGGTGTGAACATGTCGGCTGCAGACAAGCAACCTAAAATGCTGACTAGTACAGCCTTCCTCTAATAGCAATCAATCCTGTCAGTGTCCATGGATACTGAAATGTATGCAAATCATACAAGACAGCTTCCTGAACACCAAAATAAAAAGTAAGCACAAAGGCACGTAGCTGAATATTGAGTCCCCATCCCTCAAACAAATGACATTTAAAACCCCGTGCCCGTATTCCACTGTAGTGTTGATTGTTATACCAAGTGAAAGCGAAACGCAGCTTGTTTACGTGCTTCTGACCTTTGCTAAGCCTAGCCCGATGGTTAGGCTTACCACCTGTCCCACTTTGTGAGGGACAGCCCCTCTATGGGCAGTCGTGTCCTTACCACAAATATTAAAAATGGCAAATGTCCTGCGATTGTAGGACATAATTATGTCCCATATTTTATGTAATAGTTTCATAAAATAGTTAATTCTGTATCTAAAATGCCTAAATGTTACAAGAAACAGAATAAGCAACTAAACCGCTAAAAGAATAGGTTCATAGGTTCATAGGCTGGTACTAGGCTATCAGCCCTAGGGCCTATACAAGCCTAGCCATAACAATTCCCTGGCTATTTCTTCCAACATTATTTACTTTCCTGGACCCCTGTCTAGCAGGGTGACTGACGTGATCCCTGGGGTGAATTTCCTTTCTCCCATCCAATCGTCAAGGTTCCTCTTGAAGAGGTCTAAAGAGGCACTCTGCTTGACATGTATGGGCAATCTATTCCAGAGTCTGGGGAGTCTCTGGGTCAGGAACCTATCCCTCCAGCATGTTTTGTTTATTGTGATGACAAGGTTTAGATCCCTGGAACGTGTAGCTCTGAGGAATTGGGATTTCTTAAAGTGTAGCATGTCCAACAGCTCTGGGTTTGACATGGCCTTGTATGTTAAGCAGAGATCGCCTCTGAGTAGACGATATGTGACAGAGTATAGCTGGAGTTTTTTAAGGCGGTCAGCGTAGGGCATCTGCTTTAGGCCTGTGATTCTTTTAGTGAGGTATTTCTGAGGCCTTTCCAGTTATTGCAGATGTCTTGAGAGGTACATACCAAGTGGGGCGTTGTATTCTATAATGGGTCTAATGAGGGATGAGTACAGTGGGACAATGATCTCCTTTTTTCTGGATGAAAAGCCCTTCATGATGAGGTGTGCCACATAGAAGGATTTCCTGACTGTTGTGGCGATGTGGTTATCGAAGGTGAGACCACTGTCCACCTGTGTCCCTAAGTCTCTTATCACACTTTCTGTGTTTAGTGTACTGCCACCTATATGGTAATTCATGGATACATGTTTTTTCAAAGGGGATAACAATACATTTCTTGGCATTGAGCTTGAGTCCATGGCTCTGGCACCAAGCATCTGTTTCTGTAAGGCCCTTTTGTAGAGTATCCACATCATTTGGGGATTCAATAATGGCTCCCAGTTTGCAGTCATCTGCAAACTTTGTTAGCCAGAGTCCCTTAGTGTGGACCTGTACTTCAGAGAAGTAGATGCCAAACAAGAGCCCCAGGACTGAACCCTGAGGTACTCCACTTGTCACTTGTCTGGAGCTGGATTTGGAGTCGGCTACTTTTACAGTGAGGGTTCTATCAGTAAGCCATTTAGCAACCCATTGGGTGACATAGGGATTAATGCCCAACTTAGTAAGTTTATCTATGATTCCAGAGTGGGGGATGGTGTCAAACGCCTTGGCAAGGTCTAGATAGGCTGTGTGGACCACCTTACCCTTGTCCATGGCTCTGGAGACTGATTCAAAGAAGTCAATCAGGTTCAGGAGACAAGATCGGCCCTTCACAAACCCAAACTGGGCGGGATCCAGTGTTTGAAGGTTGCCAATGTCTTTGTTTATAAGTTCCATGATAATACGCTCCATGGCCTTGCAGAGAAGGCTTGTCAGACTGATGGGACGGTAGTTTCCGGGATCCAAAGTGGATCCCCCTTGTGGATTGGGATAACTGTAGCTCTGTGCCACTCAGTGGGCACGAAACCTGAGGTGAGGCTATGATTAAACATGACACTTAGGTGAGGTGCTTTCACTTAAACATAAAAGTAAAGTACTATCTTTTGTACTGACCTTGGGTATGTGTCGGCCTGAAAAATCTGATGTGTGTCCCGAAGATGTCCCACTTTGGCCATTTGAAAAGGTGGCAACCCTACCAATGGTCAGAGCATTCGCTCAATATCTGCCCATTCACGGTCCAGGTCGTCCCTGTCTGGATGGCCCAAAATGAATGGTTATTACTTGGGTCTACCTACCATGTCATGAAAGATAGGTATTTGCGTGTACCTATGTGCATGAAGTACAGCATGTGGAAGATCAAATATGCCAGGGTTGTCCTCACAACCATATTGGTACCAGAGATATGTAGAGTATGCAATGTGTTCTGTTGTCTGTGCCATGGGACATTAACCAGAGAAGGGATGGATGGTGTGCGTGGAGTATGGGGGGGGGGGGTGACGGGTAATGTAATAATTCACCAAGGTGAGACTGGGTCGGATGTACAATAGGTGAACTGGAGGTGTACGAGGGAGCAGTGGGTGAATCAGAAAGGAAATCAAAGAACATACATTCACATCTGCAATACACCCTAACAGGCCATACTGCAGAACACAATCCCACAAACATATGAATATTAAAATTTGCGATACACATGTACAGAAACATTACCAGCTCACACCCACATAATGGTCTGTCCTGAACTTAGCCATCCAACCCCAACACACCTGGATATATAACTGAATACCCATCATCCCCTCCACAGCACACCTCCCCGCTTGCTGAACGTCCACCAAAACCACCTATACCCGGGCTGCTAGCTTGGTGCCGCCATATCTGCCCATAGTGCCCCCTACCCACATCTAGTAGGCAGTTGCACCCTAAGCAGTCTCAGGCTTGCAAACTAGGTATCCCATGCATACATAACCCTACCACATTTTTGAATAGCCAGCTGAATGGGGTCTATTGTTCACAATTTTTGGACATCCCTCATGGGATAAGTGTCTGTTCGCAAGATTAGACTTTGTGGCATAACATGATGTCCACCCCCATTGACATCCAGGCACTAGGGCTACCACATGTCCCACTTTGCGAGGGACAGCCTCTCTTTAGCCAGTTGTGTCCTCCATAAAAATTTAAAAAATGGCAAATGTCCTGAGATATCAGGACAAACATATTTCCTATATTTAATGTAATAGTTGCATAAAACAGTTATTCTGTTTCTGAAACACCTAAATGTTATAAGAAACAGAATAAGCAACTAAAATGCTACAAGAATAAGCATTTATGTAGGCAAAACAGTGAAGTTCTGTCCTTTGTACTGGCTGTAGGTATGTTTTGCCTTGCAAAATCTGACATTTGTGCAAAACATGTCCCACTTTGGGCATTTGAAAAGGTGGCAACCCTACAGGGCACAATTCAGATTAGCAGTACCTGACCACAACCCTGCTCAGCCTCCACCCGGTCCTGCAGAACCTACGACCCGGGATTAAATACCTGACTGTGATGCACGTATCCCCACATGCATTATCAGGAATGAATACCTTTCACATGTTCCCATGAAGCTTCCCCATAGCCATCTTGCAAATAGTACATGTCCACAAATTGTATACCCCGTGCAGGTTCCTAGTCATAATGACACACACAACCCCTGTATACAAACGGTACTGGTACCTCCCGTATGTGGTTGTTCATATACATGGCCATGTATGACTCCAGATATGTAGTCATATATCTATAAATGTACATACTTAAATTCGCATAGGTACACATCACAAATACATGCATATAAGTAGTTGTCAAGTATGTGTCAGATTCATAAATATGTATACTTGCAAATGTATACATATGCCTCTCAGAAACATATGAACAGTAACATGTACTATACATATGTACACCAAACGACTGTCACATATGTTGCCAGTACTGTAGAATGCCTGTAGTAAAGTCATATATCCTAATTACCAGCCATACAGAATGTATCACGGATAGTTTAGTGGTAGAACCAGTGACTATGCAGTTCCTGTTCCCAGGTCTAAGCCATGCAAGGGCTGCTAATTTTAAATGATGCCTACAATAATGGCAGTCAGAAATAGAGTGATTATAGCACCTTAAAGCAGATGTAAGCAGGTATGCAAAGGGAA
>NC_056733.1:1738901772-1738956589 GCF_019279795.1 Protopterus annectens | reverse complement strand
AAAATTTTTTTTTCTCCTTTTTTTGCACCCCCTTTTCTTTTTCTTAAAAATTTAGGTTTAATTTAAAATTTTTAATTTTAAAAAAAAGACCAACTTGAGCGAGGTGCTCTTGAATTTATTCTGTCTGACAGTTTCAGTTTAATTGTAATTTTGGAGTGATCTGAAAGAAATCTGGGTTCTGCAGAATATCTAATTTCTCCATTCAAGAAGATTTCTGAAATTAAAAAGAAGTCAATAATATTTTGAATAATATGTGAAAATGTTGTTTAACAGGAGATTGTCTCCAAATGAACGAGGGTCCAAGAGATAGAAGTATGATATTAGATCGGCTCAGGCTAATGACGCTTGAGAATTATACAAAGTGGATCTACTAGTTCGATCTAATATGGGATCTATAACCACATTTCAATCACCACCCAATAAATAGTAATAGTCCGTGAATCTATTCATTAAGTTGTCAATTTCAAGGATAAAATCTTGTTGAGCTATACATGGGCTGTATAAATTTAGAAAATTAATCATTTTTTGAAGAAGGGAATTATGGAATATAAAATAGCACTATCTACCATCTTTATCTGATTCTTGACTTATGAATGAATCTTGAAATTATTTTTTTACTATAATTGCCACACCTTTAGAATTAGTGTTACAACCAGGTGCAATAATAGTTTTTATCATTTTTTTTCTTTGTCTTTGTCCCATTCCTCTTTTAACATGTGTGTTTCTTGGAAAAAAAGTATATTGGCTTCAGATTTAAATGTTAAATGCATAAGTAATGTTTTCTTTTCTTTGTATTGTAATCCCCTCACATTCCAAGAATCAGTTATCCACATTCACTCTTTTTTAATCCATATTATTTAAAGGTCATAATAATAAGTTTCTTTTTAATATCCTTATAGGCAAAGAGTATAAATGTATTGATTTTAGACTTGTAGCACTTAACCCTTTCAGAACAAACCCTGTGGCTAACCACCTAACCACCTTATCTAAAGGAGATTGAGATAAAAGGATTAAGATACAGAATATAAAAATATATGTCTATTTTGAGCACTAAACAAATAATAAACTTTAATCTACTAGTCAATAGTATAACTGTAACAACTAATAAACTAATATACAAAGAGCTATGAGTTCTAAAACTAGCCATTTTTCGGTCAAACACCACTAATCATCCAGGTCCTAAATATTAAGTATCACCAACAAGAGTGAATTTTGATTGAAAGGAGTTTTAAATTTAGTACGGCAAGTAAAGCTTATTAGATTACCAATAATTTAACTTGAAAAAATATTTAAGCAAATAATAAGTAAATTTAAAATATTGAGTCAAGAACATGTGTGTGTCAGGGAAGATCAAGCGAACCAACTGCCACAGTTACATATATTATAAGATAATGTCTAAACTAATTGTTCAGATCAAGACTTATTAATATTATGATTATACAATAAGAATAACTTGAAAAAAGTCACTTAGAATGAATTAATGTTTTCCACAAACTAATTTGCAGATAGAAAATTATTTTTTTAAGTAAGGCTACCTCACCTAATACACTAGATGAATTAGTAAGATTACAATACAAAACAGTCCATGAGTTTGTAGGTAATGATAAAAACTTGCAGCAATACTAGATGAAATAACATTTATTTTATTTATTTTATTTTATTTTACATTTGTTGACCGGGCTAGTCCAGCTGGATATATGTCCATTTTCAGTGGAGGCCCGGGGGGAAAAGCTCCAATGGTTATAACAAGTATAGGGAATACAAAAAAAAAACATAACAGGATAGCATATCAAGTGTATGGTTAAACAGCATTTTAAGTTCTTAGAAATAGTCAACATTTAACATTAAAGCACTTCAAACATGGCATTTAAATTCTTAATAAAATAAGACTAGCCAAATCTAAATCTAAACTTTGAAACACCTGAACAGAGGACTGCTGATGTAAAAGGAATGGCAGTAAGTTTAGACAAACAAGTCTAAATTTGAAAGACTAGGGCTGAATATTCTATAATGCTATAAACCATCAAATGGAGATCAAGTAACAACCAAATCAGCCTTAACCTAATCTTTTTAACTATAATAAATTGGAATATGTCATTACTATAAGCTATAAACAGCATGAAATAAAGTTATAAGAGATCACCTGTTAGTAGTTACCAAGTTTGTTATTACACACCCTGAAATGGAATTTTAGACACTTGCTGACCTTAAAAATAGCTGTTTGTTGAAAAATATCATTTTGTGTTCAATAATTAAGGATTATTCCAAAGAAAACAATGGTTGCACACTTCTTAGTCTTCTATAATTCCCCTCAAACTGGTTTAAATGACTGCATTGTCCCATAAGTCATTTCCTCTTGCAGAAGAAGGTGCGGTCATTTTAACTGGAGAAAAAGGAAGGAGTCACCTTTAAATAAGCTTACAATGAAACATTGGCTTTGGTCTGATCAAGGCGTGTAGCTATTTGTTTTAACGTGCTCCCAAAGCTAGATAACTGTTCTGAAAAGTTCTGAATAATTAAAGTGGAAAAAGAGCCAATTTTAATTCATCCATGCTTAAACCTGGATCTGACTTTGATTTTGTATTAGATTTAACTTTTTGTTGCTGTTGTTTAGTTATTTTTTGCCTTTTAGCTGTGGTTTCTTTTTCCGGTGAAGCAATAGCTGATAGTTTAGTTTTTGTGGTTTGTGTATTTATCTCTTCTGGTTCTTTGGACATTTTGAGTGATTGAGGATTATTCTCTTCTCTTCCAGTAAAGTAGCAGGTGTAGATGCATGTGCTGGATAAATTCCTGACTTATTTAATGATTCCTCTAGCAGATTTAAGTCAAATAAATGAAGAGTTCTCTTTTTTTTTGTTTTGACAATATTTAGATAGAATTTATAGCTCTTAAATACTGCTACTTATATTTTAGTTTCCCAGTAGTGGCACATAGTAAGTTTTAAAGCCATTGTCAGGAGCCACATGGAAAAGGTATTCACTGGATATCCACCATCCTGGAATCCGAAACATGTGTTTTTTTTTTTTTGTCATCCTAATCAAAAAGTATTTTATAAATTTTCTATAATTGATCAGGTCAAAAATTGTGACTCATGGTAGATACAGAGGAAGATTTGGATTGGAAAGAATATTGTTGGCAAATCAGTTTTAATGCCTGTGTGCATCTAGGAATTAATGACAGGGAAAATGTTAAGGTTGTGTTAAGAAGGAAGGGGTTAAATCAATGAAGTAAATGACTCGTGATTTTTAATTAAGGAAACTTGGTCTGATTAAGTTCATGTTAGAATGAAAGTGCTTACCAGTTGCGCTTGTGTCTGTTTCAATAAAGAGTATTATTTTGTTATTAAGCCATTTTGTTTTCAGCTTTTTTTTTTTTATATGATAGATAAACTCTCTCAACTAGACATCAGTCCATATGTTACCAGATGGGTCGCAAACTGGTTCACTGATAGAAATCACCTAGTCAAAATAGTGGAAGCCACCTCAAGCAGTAGACCAGTAATGAGCAGCATACCCCAGGGACTGGTCTTGGGGCCTCTTTTGTTTAGGATATACTTTTCTGAGGTGCAGGCCAAAACTAGTGGGGTATGACTGATGAAGTTTTGAGATGACTGCAAGTTGGGGTGCTGTCATCAGTTCCCCTAGTGATGTGGACATCCTCCAAGAGTCTCACCCAAACAAATGACTGGTGCCAGAAACATGGCCTCAAACTGAATTCCAAAAAATGCACCATCATCCCTTTTGGAGAGAGTAATGTCCCCACAAATTGTCACATTGACAACAAAGTCCTATGCGTGCAATCACTCAGGTTGATAGCAAATTGACTTTTGACCACCATATTGCCTCTGTTGTGCGGAAGGCTTTCTACATGGCCCACATCATTAGGAAGGGTATCTCATCCAGGGACAAGGAGGTCATAACATCTCTGTATTCTTCCCTTATAAGACACATTATTGAGTACAACACACCTTTCAGCATGTACTTCACAAAGCACATGTAGTAGCTGAAGAGAACGCATAAGTTCCTCATCAGGAGAATCCAGGGCCTCAAACATCTACCCTACTCAGATAGGTTAAAAGCCCTGTCCCTCTACTCAGTCTTATACAGATTCCACCGAGGTGACCTCTGTCTGGCATATAAAGCAATTTCAGACTCTGCCTTGATGGAACTGCTGCTTATCCACAAGTCAAGCTCTACTAGAGTAACCCACATCCGTGACCACAACCTGGTTTGTGACATCAATAGGACTTGTTGGTGGGACAGATTTGTGTCCCAGAGACTCTGACTCCCCCTTCTGTAGAATAGACCTCCTCTCCATGTCAAGCAGAGTACCTCATTATCCCTATTTAAGTGCAACCTAGATAACAGGATGTGGAACAGAAAATACATTCCTGGGATTCAATCTGTGTCCCCGCTGAGCAGGGACATCGGGTGCTAACTTATTGGAACATGGGCAAAATGCTTGGCTAGGCTTGTAAGGGCCTCAAGGCCAATAGCTTATTAACTTCCTATGATCCTAAGAGATATTCCAGACATTATGAATGAAAATAAGAGCATGCATTCACTGCCTGCTCAATCCTCCCCCCCCACCCCCACCCCCCCACACACACACACACACATACATACACACATAAAAACTTTAATTACATTAACAGTCTTGAATATTTTGTATTTTCCTGAATTACAGGTGAAGGTCACCGGGATTATTTTTTCTCTAAAACAAGATTTTCGCACATAAAATACATATTTACACAAACCAGTTTTTCCATTTTCATCTGCATAGGCAGCTGTACTATTGATTCTCATCAGAGCTCTGGACAATCTATTATTTCCAAGTTATGCTCACTGTTTTGTATTTTTATTACTTACACAAGGATCACACTTACCTGAGATATAAAGCTTAGTCTTATCCTTAGCACTCCATTTATCTTTGTCTGTTTCAAATCTGAATTTATAAATTTCTTCATCTTCCAGAGTTGTATTGCTGATCAGTAATGTACACTGTCTTTTTTCACCTTCTCCAATAATTATATATCTATCTAAGGAATTTCCTTCTGAAGGAGCAACTACAATCACCTCATTCTTCGTTGAGAGCAACCATTTTCTTAATTTCAGCGTCTGTTCCTTTGGATACCAGAAGGTGCAGTTGATGAGGCTGTTCTGACCCTTTATGCCATAAGCAGAATTTGGTACCCACACACCCCAATTACCTGCAAACATAAATAAACAGTTATATGAAACACTGAGTGCTTAATTCTCCAACTGCATGTCTCAATAATAAAAGCACAAGTTTTCAGTCTATGAAAAATAATAAATAGTTATATAATAGTTAAAAAATGTAGGCATGAAATAAGAATAGCTGCAGTTAACTGCTCTGGTAACTGTAGATTATATTTGGTTATTAAACATGCTGTGCATCTGTTATATCATTTAATAAATAAACTGGCTTCTTCAAGACAGTTCAATCATTTAGCAAGAATAAAAAAATGTATAAATCAAGATTCTTAATAGTTTTGGTTCTAGAACATAAAAGCATGTGCACAGGAATGTTATAACAAACCATGCCATATACAATATAACTTTACACAAATGTGTTAATATTGGATCTATGTCAGAATGTCAACAGATCACAATATCAACTTCTTAAACTTCAAGAAGAGAACGCTGAATGCTCATGTTATTAAGCATTCAAAACAGTGAAAGCCAAAACATCAAGAAATTATGTAAAACAAAATCCCTGCTACACAAAATGAAACAAAACCAGCACCATGCACTCACTGTAAGCTATATATACTAACTCTGGAGCTGCATTATTCCCGTTGAAGGGCATATTCCTCTACCCCGGAGAGAAGCGGCCCCATGTCCCTGTCCTCTCACTTTACTGCAGTACCAGCTTGCTGTCATAATTTCTCAGTGTTGTGGACTTCTCTGTTCAAAATGCTCAAAAATGTGAGCATTTGATTTTCCATTTAGAAAGTTGACGTCATCTGTTGACTTTCTGACAGGACCCTAATATATTATATATTAATATTAATTATATTATATATTAATAAGTGAAAATTACTGGCATATGTAGTAAAACAGGTAAAGGAGTATAACTTTTGAAAAAAACAAAAGTAGGGAAACTGAAATTGCTACCACAAAAAATTATTTTTGGTAAGATGTGATGTTTAGGAGTCAGAATGCAACTTCAGATATGCAGGCAGCACCCCCACTTTTCAATCTGGTAGGATGTGAGGGTACAGTGAAGCTATTCACAGAAAAAAAGCCCTCCACACAGACATGCACATGTAACTAGATCTAGATGTGTGTGTGTGTGTGTGTGTGTGTGTGTGTGTGTGCATGTATGTACATGTGTGTGTGTATATCTATCTATCTGTATATATACATATATGCAGTGTCTGTGTGTGTGTGTGTGTGTGTGTGTGTGTGTGTGTGTGTGTGTGTGTGTGTGTGTGTGTGTGTGTGTGTGTGTGTAGTTAAATACTATTTGTGTTAAATGTTGTGATAAGAGTACTGGTGATAAATTCTATTGCAGTCAACTTTATCATACATGTCCCTATTAGAAACACTTGCTTTGGTTTATTTCATTATGTGAGTATACATTTTCAAATTGTAAACTGTGATATGGCATAACATAACAAAAGTGTCTCAAGGTAGCTATACCTAAAATTGAAAAGCTTTTTCACCTAAGTGCAAGACGGACTTTTGTTTGTGAAGGACTCTTGCTTCAGTGAACTGCTACTTTGGAAGGATTGTGAGTGCATAGGGATTTAGTGCTTAGTGAAGTATAGATAATCCAAGCATAAGAACTTATGCAGAAACAAACAGTAGTCCAGCACGTTGCTTTACACATATTCAAGGTATCAACAATGGTGCTCACACTGGTCAAAGAAATAATTACTAGATCAAGTTCAAGCTAACATTACTATAAATGATCATTAGATGACTAAGGGGAAGATGCGCAGGCAGTATTTTAGATTGGTATTTACCTTGTGCATTGGTAGATCATGCTACAGTGTACCGCCCCCACTGGCACGTACACTGCAGTGATGTTGAGCCACCCATTTAAAGGGCCACTACAAACCACTACCAGCAAGTATTTTAAATTCATATAATCACCGTTAATTTTTGTTAATATCTGATTAGTTAATTTGCAGTTTGTCTACATTCTGCTGTAATTTATTCATTAAAGCACTGACAGACTGACTGGACTTCAGCAACACTGATTGTCTGACTTTCAGGCTGGATCTGGATCAGTAGAAAATCAGCCATGAATTGAGAGACTGGACATCCTACATGCTACTATTCCTCATCCTGACAAAAGGGCTGAGTGTGAGGAACCAAACTGTAAGCTCTCCCCCAAGGCCATAATAGTGTGTACATCATCAGGAGGTGGGTGACTGATATACTCACAAATCACTAAACATCCTGTCTATCTGCTGAATATGTGGGAAATCTTATTACAGGGATGTGTGTAGTTGAACACACATATTACTTTAAAGTGTGTAAAGTGTTCTATAGGAGACATTCAGGGCACCTAGCAATAATAGAGTGGGCAAGATGCAGAATGGGGGACAGTCACACTCTGAACAGGCCAGAGTACTGAGAGAGGAAGAACCTGATGAAGTAAAATAAATAAAATAAAAAATGATACTACTGTTAAATAAAATATAAGAAAAAAATCTAGTAACTCATTTGAATCATATTACAGTATTGAAAATCCAGCAATATTTCAGATTGGAACTCAAGGGTTAAGCTCACCGGCTACCACCAACACAAGTGCAGCATGTAACCCTGTCAAGCAATTGTTGCCCACCCACTGCCTACGTGACCTGTAGAAAGCTCGTCTCAATCGAAAATATCATCAATGAGCAGACAGCATAGTGACTCTGAGGTGAAATAATTAAAAAAAAAACATGATTGTGCTGAAATAGACAGTAATAATGTGACTTTGCTTCTTTTTTTATTTATTTACAAAGAAGGATATGACAGAATGGTTTTGGTCAAAGAGCAAGGGAACACAATTTGGAAAATGTTTACATGCCAAATTAAACAGACAATAAATGGTAACAATGGCTGTGTTTAGAAAACACACAATGGTTTCTAAATAAAATAACTGATGTGACATACCTAGATTTCAGAATTCCTCAAAACTGAAAACTATCAGTAGTACACATACCTACACTCTGGGGGTATAGAGGGATAAAGCCTGACTACAACCCAGGTGAAATGGGTTCAGTTAGTGGCTCAGATGACTAACAGGGTGGCATGAAGGATGGGCATTTCCATCCTGGGGGGCGAGTGATATGTGTATAAGGTACAGAGAGAAAATGGAGCTTCCTGGCAGAGGATGTGCTTCGGCTAAGGGGTAAGACAGTATCTCCATGCAAAGTGTGGAATGGCCAATTTCACATTTCTTTGGTAATTGTCAAGCACATACTTCAGTGAAGAATGGAGTAGACCATATGTAGTAACCCCCCCTTCCTGTAGATGGGCAGCACAAGCCCCAGGATGCCCTTAGATTCCATGCTGATCTTGGCTATAGTATTAGTGATAGTCTCAGGGAAAATTGGAGTGTACAGTAGACCCATGTGAATATGGGGTACTGAAACAGCTTTCAGGATGATACCTGGGGAGAAAAAGAACATTTAATGAAAGTACACACACCTACTAAAAGTAATCAGAGCTACCACCTTTAAAATATAAGTTCTAAACTAAAAACATATATGAGCTATGACCTTTACAATATAATTTCTAGACTAAAAATGTATATGTGGAGACACACAACATGGAATTAAAAAAAGCATAAGATGGCTCAGAAGTTGTGAAAAAAGTGAGTTAGAAGTAAGCAAACAATGGTGAAGGAACCAATTATCGTATAAATAATGATCAGGGTAGATCAGAAGCAATTAGCTTCCATTAGACTAAATAGTCTTACATTACTGATAAAATATACAAAAAAAAATTTAAGTATCAAGAATAAATATTTTGCTTAAGCAATAAATACTTGACCAGGATCTTGCTTCAAGGAAATTAAGGACCAGATTCCAAAAAAAGTTGCTCTCAGTGTCTGTCTGCCCTGGTTCCAAAACATCTGCTGTCAGTATAAGAGACTTCCTTTGGAGTAAGGACTGCTTATAAACAGACTAACACTGGGGTCAAGATTTTAAAACACCTGCTGTCACATAGGTTCATAGGTTCATATGTTCATACTAGGCTATCTGCCCTGAGGCAATTATAAGCCTAGCCCGATTTTGTATGGCTTACGCCACCCCTTGATTTGAGTATACTGTGGCCTTTTTAAGGTTTAGTTTACTGTGCCTCTGTCTAATAGTGACACGGGAGTAATCCCTGGGACAAACCTATGATCCCCCATCCACCTATCGAGATTCTTCTTGAAGAGATTCAGTGAGGTGCTCTGCCTCACATGAACTGGAATTCTATTCCAGAGCGAAGGGAGCCTCTCGGTTATGAACCTGTCCCTCCAGCAAGTTCTATTTATTTCTGTGCTGAGGTTCAAGTCCCTCAAGCGTGTGGCTCTAAGGGATTTAGATTTACTGAGGTGGAGCATGTCCATTAATTCTGGATTTGACATAGCTTTGTATGTCAGGCATAGATAGCCTCAAGTAGGCGGTATGCAACTGAGTAGAGCTGGAGTTTTTAACCGAGCAGCATATGGCATCTGTTTGAGACCCTTGATCCTCTTGGTGAGATACTTTTGGGGTCTTTCTAATTGCTGCAGGTGTCGGGTAAGGTACATCCCAAAGGGGCATTGTATTCTATGATGGGCCTGATGAGGGATGAATAAAGGGGCACGATTACCTCTCTTGATCTAGATGTGAAACCCTTCGTGATGATGTGGGCTATGTAGAAGGTCTTTCTAACCACTTTGGCAATGTGGTTTTCAAAGGAGAGATTGCTATCAACTTGGGTCTCCAGGTCCCTAATAACTTTCTCTGTACTTAATGGGTTTCTGCCTATGTGGTAATTTGTGGGCACATTGTTTTTGCCAAAGGGTATGACTATACATTTTTTGGCATTTAGCTTTAAACCATGGCGCTGGCACCAGTTATCTGTCTCTGTGAGACCTTTTTGAAGGATGTTTGTGTTAGCGGGAGAGTCGATTATGACACCCAGTTTTCAGTCATCTGCGAACTTGGTGAGCCACAGTCCTCCCACGTTTGCCTGTACCTCGGAAAAGTATATACCGAACAAGAGTGGTCCCAGGACAGAACCCTGTGAGACGCCACTTGTGACCGGTTTCAAGTCTGACATGGCTCCAGCAACTCTCACTCTGTGGGTTCTGTCTTTGAGCCAGTTTGCGACCCATCTTGTGACATAGGGGTTTATATTTAAGCTGGATAGCTTATCTATGATGCCCGAGTGGGGTATTGTGTCAAATGCCTTTGCAAGGTCCAGATAGGCTGTGTGGACTACCTTCCCTTCATCTATGGCTTTGGTGACTGTTTCAAAGAAGTCAACTAGGTTCAAAAGGCAGGATCTGCCCTTGACAAAGCCGAACTGGATAGGATCTACTGTCTGTAGGTCCCCAATGTCTTTGTTTATGAGCTCCATGATGATCCTCTCCATAGCCTTGCAGACTAAGCTAGTCAGGCTTATGGGGCGATAGTTTCCAGGGTCCGTAGAGGCTCCACCTTTGTGGAGTGGGACCACTGTTGCTGTGCACCATTCTGTGGGCACATATCCTGTAGTGAGGCTGAGACTGTATAGCTGTTTTATTTGAGGGATTAGTTCCTCTTGGAGTTCATGTAGGACACAACCTGGGACGCCATCTGGTCCCATGGAAGCAGTGTTTTTTGCTTTGGAGAGGGCAGCCTTCACCTGAGCATCAGAGTTGTTTGGGAGGCAGCTCTCTGCTGGGATAGATACTTGCTCTTTTTGGGGGAGTTTGCACTGAACCTGTCTGCCAGGATATTGGCGATGTCTGTGGGTTCAGTGTATTTTTTGTCGTTTAGAATCAACTCAGAACAAGTCTGGGAGTTGCATCCCAGGTTTCTAACATAACTGAAAAAGCCTTATGATTGTCTTTAGTGTCCTGTGCAATTTTTCTCTCGAAGCTGGCCTTGGAGGATTTTATGAGGGATCGTAATTTTTGCTAGTACTGATCAGAGATGCCTTCCCTATTAGGGATTTTGCTCTATCATGTAGTAGCTTCCTCCTTCTGTTGTACAGTTTATTTATGGCAGGGGTCCACCAGACTGGACGCCTGCCTTTGGATGATTGGGTCTTGGTTTTGTTTGGGATAGCATGATCCATGCATTCCTGGAGATGTCCGTAGAATGCGTTTATATAGGATTCTGCAGTTTGGGCCGTAGTTTCCACTGGCCCTGGGGCCTTGAAGGATTCCACTTCAGTTTTGAGAAGTGAGAAGTTCGCTTTTGAGAAGTTTTTCACTGTGCTTTTCTGGGAAGGGGGTGGGGTCAGGATGTGGACATCCAGTGAAATTAATTTATGGTCTGATCTTACCAATGAGGGATATACTTCTGTTGTGGAGCATAGAGTCCCCATGTTGGTAATGATCAGGTCTAGTATGTTGTCCCCTCTTGTGGGAGTGTTGACTAGTTGTTCCATAGCATTTGAGTTTATAATTTCCAGGAACCTTTGGGCTAAGGTGCTGGGGCTTGAGTAGTGCTCCCAGTCAATGTTTGGGTAGTTGAAGTCGCCCAATATAATGGTGTTCGGCGAGATCTTCATGTTCTCCAATGTTTTCAGGAAAGCCGAGTGGGATTCCTGACTTTGAGAGGATGGTCTGTAGGATGCTATAAACTGAAAATATACATATACAGACAGCAAGTCACTTTATGAAGTCATGTGCCTAGTGTGTATTTTTTGCATATACAATAATTTTGAAGAATATAATCAATGGACATCAGAAGAAATTGGAGTCATTCACCCAAATATGTGGGAGTAAACAAGTAAACAAAAGTCAAGTAAGGAAATACTGGGTTCATAGGTTTGACCTACTGGACCTCAAAAAGCTTGAATGTCATACCCATGTCAAAAAATATATATATTTGAGTTACCTGCACAAGATCAAGTGTGTGTTTGGCCGACAACTATTTAGCTGACCATTTATGCTTTAACTAAGCAGTTGGTCGACAGGTTTCAAGATCTCACTCAAAAAGGAGAAAAAAGCACCACCAAAGCACAATGTCAACACAATAAAAACCAAAGGTAGCACTTCAAGGCAGGACTAAGCATGAACATGAACTCCAAAACTTTAATAGGCAATCGAAAACAAAAGATAAAAAATAGTTGCACACTGTTATAGATGTTTTGATTGTTGAAATAGAGTGTATTCACTCTTTAATACTATACATATATATATATATATATATATATATATATATATATATATATATATATTTATGTGTGTGTGTGTGTGTGTGTGTGTGTGTGTATATGGAATTGAGCCTTTAGTATTTTATCTATTAGCGCTGAGAGGTCGCTGGTGTTCGACACTGACCAAATGGTAACACTGTGTTCTGAAATAGACCATCAGGGGTTAACAAAAGGCTATTTTTCTTTAGCAGGGATGGTAACTGGCATTAGCTGGTACCCTTTGATTAAGGTCATGGTTGTTAATTGTCTGGCCTTTCATATGTTCTCTACCAATTCACCATTTCTGGGCATGAGACACATACCTCTCAACCTGCAGACATTGAAAATGGGAACAAAGGCCCTTGAAAGATAGGTACATTCATCTAAAAAATGTGGACATCTAATTTACATAAATCTGGATACTGGATTGCACATAACTCTTCTGGCTTCCAGTAGGATTGTGAGTTACTACTCAGAAGCACATGTTTAAAAAACAGAAAGTAACTAAAATGATGGAAAAATATAAGCACGTTATTAAAGAGACAGTCTAAAGTCTATACACTTTAATGAGCTGCATTTCAAGATTCTACTGCACAAGGTAATTTACTTTTGTTTCAGGAAAAGGGAGATGTAAGATGTGTGCCCTCTTTCTTTAAATTATTGTTGCCACAAGTACATCGATTATGCAGAGTGGCTTTCTGTGTACTAGACAGCTTCAAAAATCACAAGTAATGAGGTGGATTCAGAAAACTGTTTGAAGGTACAAATCAAGCCTGAAAATAGGCACATATCTTCAAAAGTATGAACATCTTGTGCACGATTAAACCAGGCCTGAAAATGGGAATGTTCCTCCAAAATAGGGACAGTTGAGAGGCCCAGTGGAAAAGTTATCAAACCTTGCTGCTCAATTCACTTTCCCAAAGTCATTACACAGAGAGATACATTACTAATAGGATAGAAGGCCTAAACAACATGTCCTACATGGACTGACTCAAAGTCCTGTCACTATATTCAGTATCCTACAGACCTGTGTCTGGCATACAAGGCATCCTCTGACCCATTACTGATGAATTTACTGCACATTAGCAAGTCAAATGGCATCAGAAATACTTGATCTATGGCTCTAAACCTCTCCTGCAACATCAATAGAATGGTTTGGAAGAACAGGTATATCTGGCAGAGGGTACTGCTTCTGTGAAATGGATATCCACATAAAACAAAATTCATCCTTACCCATGTTCAAACACAACTTAGATCTAAGGATGAGAAACACAAAGTTACCCTAGGACTGCACCTGTACTACTAATGGACAGAGGCAGCTCCTAAATGCTTTACATCATGCATGAGTCCCCTCAAATTGTCTATGTTATAGGTTCATAGTTTAGTACTAGGCTAACTGCCACTGCGAGCCATTTTAAGTCTAGCCAGTTATCCCTTGTGAGGCTCAAACCCTGCACCTTGGTTTGTAAGGCAAACACCTTATCCATTAAGCCACCCTCCCAACCCTTGATCTCAGTTATTCTGATTAGGGGTGATATATAATTATTGACCATGTGATGTGTAAGGCCAATCTCTAACCAAATGAGATAGGTTAATTCGGGCACAAAAATTGAAACTGGCTAGGCTTAAAATGGCCTGCAAGGGCAGCTAGCAAAGTGCATATGTGTGCACATGTATACAAAACTATTTAACATGGTGTTTAAAAAAATATTCAACATGTCATCTTATAAAAACATTTAAAACTGTAAAGCTCAATCAAGGGTAATGAAATTACTAGAAGCTATAAATGTATAGTTTTTAAGAGTGGCTTTAGCATATGATTATCAAATGTTGATTTTTAGAATTGTTGGTGATTATCTGTTGCTTTAACAGCACCTAGCAACCTGAAAATGCAATCTCATTTTATTGGATGTATTACTGAATTATTACTATAAGTAGTATGCATTCTGTTCTGGCATTAGATCTGAAGAAGCTATATGCGAAAGCGCTTATCTGTGTTCTTATTATTTTTATTAAAGTTACAACTTGGATTTACCTCTGCTCTGCACTACTGGTTGTGATTTGAACTTTTTCCTCTATATATCTATCTATATATATCTATATATATATATATATATATATATCTATATATATATATATATATATATATATATATGTATGTATAGATATATATATATATATATATATATATATATATATATATATATATATATATATATATATATATATGTATATATATATATATATATATATATATATGTATATATATTTATATATATTATTGTTTTTTTTTAATATAAAAGAGTGAAATGGGGAACACTGAACACATTCCCAGATGTAACAGCGCTATACAGGTAAGGTAAACCTAACTGTACAAACCTTACCTAAAACACTTTTTTAAATGTTTTTGTAGGCTGCAGCCCCCACACCCCCCCCCCTACTTAAATATACCAACTCCGAGACCGTACTACAGTGGGGAAAATAATTAATTTCCTAATCCCCATGATCACCCTGCTGGCCAAGAAAATTTGTTTGGCATTCTCCATTTCGCTCTTTTGGTATTTCGCTGTTCTTGTTCTTCGACGTTTATGTGTCGATGAACATGTATTCGCGAAAGACAGCTTTCCCGATTCTGATATAGACCCATAGCTGACTGCACACTCATTTGCACATTTCAGAACATGGCACACCTCCAAAAATTACTCAGGAAGCTTTAACAGTAACTGAAACATGACTTCGTAGCTCACAACTCATGTTCAATCCTAAAAAACAAAAAAAAGGAAAAAAGCCAGCACCCAAAATCCTCATGTAGCCTTGTTTGACAAAAAAACTTTATTCTATGACCAAAAAGGTCAAAAAACGTAGTTCCATGATGACCAGTATGGTTATACCGGTTTCGGCAAAAGCCTTCTTCAGCAACCACACATAAAGAAGTGAAAAAACACTTGATCATTAGCATATCCTTTATATGCAATCTAATATCGCCCTCTAGTGTATATAAAAAATAGTACCATATTAATACAGATATGAACAATATCAAAAAATACATTCATATCTCAAAAATAACTACCTATACAAAAACATGGAACAATATTCCACTACAAAATTTACAATATCTTGTAAAATATATTCAGAAATTGGTCATTCAACCCAGGTGAGAACAAGGCTCCCAATTTAATTATCCACATTTTTTCTTTGTTTGTTAACAATTCGTGTAACGCATGAGCCTCATTATTCCTAAACCTGATGCGGTCAATAACCATGAAACTGAAAGACCCCGTTGAGTGTTTAAGCATATGTTTATATAAGGAACTCGAACCTTTCTTATTTTTAATGTCACTTAGATGTTCACTGACCCTTATTTTAAAGGGTCGGGAAGTTTGCCCCACATAAAATTCCTGACAGCTACATTGGGCTAAATAAATAACCCAGCTAATACTGCAATTAGCAAAAAATGAAACATTATAAGCATATAGAGAATTATGAGAAGTGAAACTATCTGACTTTAACACTCTTGGACAATAAGAACAATGGCCACATGGATAACAGCCTAATGTTAGTTGTCCAGTTATTGTAGTTTGTTTAGTTGAATTGGGAAGATGATCATATGCCCTTTTATAATGACTGAATAAGGATCCCAATGACCGCCCCTTCCAAAAGGAGGAGGAGCATCGATCCCTAATATAATAGTTTAAGGTGTCATCTGACCTTAACAGATGCTAATGTCTTTGAATGATGTTCATAAAGCTCTTAGTATTTCTACCATAAGTGGTGATTAATCTAAGCTCCTGTGATTTATTTGTGTCCCGGACCTAATATGACAACAACTGTAATCTGTCTTGTTGGTTAGCAAACCGACTGGCCCTAGTGATGTCACCCGCTTGATATCCCCTGTTCTTAAATCTAGATGTTAATTCCTGTCGATGAAAGGCGTACATGGAGGAATCAGAACAAATTCTCTTAATACGGAGAAATTGTGATTTGGGGATATTTCTGATGACATGTTGTGGGTGGAAGCTTGTAGCATGTAGCAGTGTGTCAAACTGTGGAAACTTTCTAAATACCTCACTCTCCAAAGTGTCCAATTCTGTTTTCCTAATGGACACATCCAAAAAAGTGATCTCTGACTTGCAATAAGTTAACTTAAATTCAACACCTCACTTATTGCAATTCAAATATTCCAGAAATTCAAGCAGGAATTCCTCATCTGCTCTCCACACCAACTAACAGTCATCAAGATATCGCCTCCAAATATCCATTTCATTCATATAGATGTTATGATTGATGTCATAAATCAATTGTTCCTCCATGTACGCCATGAACAAGTCTGCATAAATGAAGGCAAAAGAAGCCCCCATAGCAGTACCTTGAATTTGCCAAAAACACATATCTTTAGAGTGAAAAACATTGTGGGTCAGTACCAATTCTGCCATGCAAATCAAAAGAGTGTTAAAACCTGGTTTGTAGATATTTGCCCAATCTAACCAATATTGCTAAGCAATAAGTCCTGCCCAATGGGGGATATTAGTGTACAAGGAGATGACATCTAAAGTACATAGGAGCCAGTCTGGCACTAATTGCATATCTGATATAATGGTAAGAAACTGAGTTGTGTCCTGTATCCTTGCCCATATCAATGATAATAGGGGTTTCAGATGTAATGTAAGAAATTCCGACAAAGGCTCAGTCAAAGAGCCTCTGCCTGAAACAATCAGTCGACTGGGTGGTCTATTGGGATCCTTGTGGATCTTGGGCAAGAAATAGATATACTGTTTTTTAGGATGATCATCCTTAAGATGCTAACAAGCATCCTTGGTGATAATGCCCTCCTCTTCTGCTAAATCCAAGAAATGATCAATGTCCTGTTTAAACTTGCTAGTTGGATCAAAAAACATTTTTGATTATGAGATTTGTTAAGTAATTGCCGCTCAGCCTCTGCTTCACAGTCAACCAAATTCTGAACCACCACTGCCCCACCCTTGTCCGCAGACAAGATAACAATTTCCCGATTATTAACAAGATTTTCCACACATAATCTTTGCTGTTTATTAAGATTATCCTTCATCATATTTTGTTTACTCAGATGTAGCTGTGAATTCTTGAGAACCTCATTTTGAAAAAAATTGTACAATGGGTAACATTGGTGGCTTGAATTGTGAAGACCTAAAGTGAAAATCTATAGGGCCAGATGAACCCACCTTGTTCCCCTCACGATTATGAAAAAAATATTTTAAATTAAGATTGCAATAAAAATTAACAACATCTTGTGCAAAATAATGCTCTTGAACAAAGAAACCTGGCACAAAACTCAGACCTTTATTTAAGACTTGAAGTTGTTGCTCATCCAATGTAACAGAAGATATATTGTGCACATTATTCACCTCAGTATTCAAATTTTGGTCATGTTTTGAAGAATCTCCCCAAGATCCATGATTTGTTTTGTGTTTCCTACCCCCTCGTCTCTGAGATTTGTGCCTAAAAGGATCCCCCTACCAAACTGTGCTCAAAATTGTTCCTCTTGGGAACTGGCAAGACTCTAGTGTGGCCATCCTCCCAATATGTATTTGATGATGATTCATCACCAGATGTAGCAGATTCCCTGTCCCTTTTCTTCAGTATAGACTTAGGTCAAGAAGCTCTAGATTTCTTGGGAGTTTGAACAGGTGTAATAAATTTAACTCTAGGACGCACCTCAAAAGGCTTGCCTCTATCATAATCCCCAACATCACGAGTGAACTTCTTAACTTTTCTTTCCTTTAACACAGAATCCAATTCTGACAAATCCTTACCAAGTTTGTCAATACAGTTCTTATAACATTTAAGTGATGAGAACTCCTCAAACCCTTTACTTGCACTTAAAACTTGAGCAACTTGTTCCTCCACCTTCGTCTCATAATAATTGGTCAATATATTCACAAAAGTCATGGAGGCCTGTTGTTGTGCCTCAGACCATTGGGCCAAGAGGCACTCATCTGGTTCAGCAACCATAGGTTGCAACCTCGTTCTTAATATACCTTGGAACAATTTTACTCCATTGGTATTGCCTGACAGCTTAGAAACGATACTCCATTTTGACATTTATGGACAGTGGTTTTCAGTTGTTAAGAATTTGTTTTGGTCAATGATGGATTTGGCAACTCTTATCAAGGGTCTTTCATCGGACTCTGGGGATTTGGGGATTTTTGGCCTGGGGTCAGGCAATACCAGTAATGGCTCTGGAGTTCAGGACCCACTCAGGATTATAGATCTGCCTTTATTAAGCTGACCAAAAACCTTACCACTCTTAGGAAAAATGTGTGGCACCTCATACTGTTTAGGGCATATCAACAGAGTAAAATTGTTCCAAGGGTATTAAGAATGAGGTTGCAACCTATGGTTGCTGAACCAGATGAGTGCCTTTTGGCCCAGTGGTCTGAGGCACAACAACAGGCCTCCATGACTTTTGTGAATATATTGACCAATTATTATGAGAGGAAGGTGGAGGAACAAGTTGCTCAAGTTTTAAGTGCAAGTAAAGGGTTTGAGGAGTTTTCATCACTTCCATGTTATAAGAATTGTATTGACAAACTTGGTAAGGATTTGTCAGAATTGGATTCTGTGTTAAAGGAAAGAAAAGTTAACAAGTTCACTCATGATGTTGGGGATTATGATAGAGGCAAGCCTTTTGAGGTGCATCCTAGGATTACATTTATTAAACCTGTTCAAACTCCCAAGAAATCTAGAGCTTCTTGACCTAAGTCTATATTGAAGAAAAGGGACAGGGAATCTGCTACATCTGGTGAGGAATCATCATCAAATACAGATTGGGAGGTTGGCCACACTAGAGTCTCGCCAGTTCCCAAGAGGAACAATTTGAGCACAGTTTGGTAGGGGTGATCCCTTTAGGCACAAATCTCAGAGATGATGGGGTAGGAAGCATAAAAAACATCATGGATCTTGGGGAGATTCTTCAAAACATGACCAAAATTTGAATACTGAGGTGAATAATGTGCACCCTATATCTTCTGTTACATTGGATGAGCAACAACTTCAAGTCTTAAATAAAGGTCTGAGTTTTGTGCCAGGTTTCTTTGTTCAAGAGCATTGTTTTGCACAAGATGTTGTCAATTTTTGTCGCAATCTTAATTTAAAATCATTTTTTCACAATCTTGAGGGGAACAAGGTGGGTTCATCTGGCCCTATAGATTTTCGTTTTAGGTCTTCACAATTCAAGCCACCAATGTTACCCATTGTACAATTTTTTTCAAAATGAGGTTCTCAAGGATTTACATCTACGTAAACAAAATATGATGAAGGATAATCTTAATAAACAGCAAAGATTATGTGCGGAAAATCTTGCTAATAATCGGGAAATTGTTATCTTGTCTGCGGACAAGGGTGGGGCAGTGGTGGTTCAGAATTTGGTTGACTATGAAGCAGAGGCTGAGTGGCAATTACTTAACAAATCTCATTATCAAGAAATGGTTTTTGATTCAACTAGCAAGTTTAAACAGGACATTGATCAGTTTTTGGATTTAGCAGAAGGGGAGGGCATTATCACCAAGGATGTTTGTTAGCATCTTAAGGTTGATCATCCTAAAAAAAGTATATCTATTTCTTGCCCAAGATCTACAAGGATCCCAGTAGACTGCCCAGTCGACCGATTGTTTTGGGCAGAGGCTCTTTGACTGAGCCTTTGTCGGAATTTCTTACATTACATCTGAAACCCCTATTATCATTGATACGGGCAAGGATGCAGGACACAACTCAGTTTCTTACCATTATATTAGATATGCAATTAGAGCCAGACTGGCTCCTATGTACTTTAGATGTCACCTCCTTGTACACTAATATCCCCCATTGGGAAGGACTTATTGCTTTGCAATATTGGTTAGATCGGGCAAATATGTACAAACCAGGTTTTAACACTCTTTTGATTTGCATGGCAGAATTGGTACTGACCCACAATGTTTTTCACTTTAAAGATAGGTGTTTTTGGCAAACTCAATGTACAGCTATAGGGGCTTCTTTTGCCCCCATTTATGCAGACTATGTCATGGCATACGTGCAGGAACAATTGATTTATGACATCAATCACAACATCTATATGAATGAAAAGGATATCTGGAGGAGATATCTTGATGACTGTTGGTTGGTGTGGAGAGCAGATGAGGAATTCCTGCTTGAATTTCTGGAATATTAGAATTGCAATAAGTGGGGTGTTGAATTTAAGTTAACTTATTGCAAGTCAGAGATCACTTTTTTGAATGTGTCCATTAGGAGAACAGAAATGGACACTTTGGAAAGTGAGGTATTTAGAAAGTTTCCACAGTTCAACACACTGCTACATGCTACAAGCTTCCACCCACAACATATCATCAGGAATATCCTCAAATCACAATTTCTCCATATTAAGAGAATTTGTTCTGATTCCTCCACGTATGCCTTTCATCGACAGGAATTAACATCTAGATTTAAGAACAGGGGATATCAAGTGAGTTACATTACTAGGGCCAATCGGTTTGCTAACCAACAAGACAGATTACAGTTGTTGTCATATCAGGTCCGGGACACAAATAAATCACAGGAGCTTAGATTAATCACCACTTATGGTAGAAATACTAAGAGCTTTATAAACATCATTCAAAGACATTGGCATCTATTAAGGTCAGATGACACCTTAAACTATTATATTAGGGATCGATGCTCCTACTCCTTTCAGGGGCAGTCATTAGGATCCTTATTCAGTCATTATAAAAGGGTGTATGATCATCTTCCCAATTCAACTAAACAAACTACAATAACTGGACAACTGACATTAGGCTGCTATCCATGTGGCCATTGTTCTTATTGTCCAAGAGTGTTAAAGTAAGATAGTTTCTCTTCTCATAATTCTCCATATGTTTATAATGTTTCATTTTTTGCTAATTGCAGTACTAGCTGGGTTATTTTTTTAGCCTAATGTAGCTGTCGGGCATTTTATGTGGGGCAAACTTCGCGACCCTTTAAAATAAGGGTCGGTGAACATCTAAGTGACATTAAAAATAAGAAAGGTTTGAGTTCCTTATATAAACATATGCTTAAACACTCAACGGGATCTTTCAGTTTCATGGTTATTGATCGTATCAGGTTTAGGAATAATGAGGCTCATGTATTACACGAATTGTTAAACAAAAAAATGTGGATAATTAAATTGGGAGCCTTGTTCTTATCTGGGTTGAATGACCAATTTTGAATATATTTTACAAGGTATTGTAAATTTTGTAGTGGAATATTGTTCCATATTTTTGTATAGGTAGTTATTTTTGAGATATGAATGTATTTTTTCATATTGTTCATATCTGTATTAATATGGTAGTGTTTTTTATATACACTAGAGGGCGATATTAGATTGCATATAAAGGATATGCTAATGATCAAGTGTTTTTTTCACTTCTTTATGTGTGGTTGCTGAAGAAGGCTTTTGCCGAAACCGGTATAACCATACTGGTCATCATGGAACTAAGTATTTTGACCTTTTTGGTCATGGAATAAAGTTTTTTTTGTCAAACAACACTACATGAGGATTTTGGGTGCTGGCTTTTTTCCTTTTGCTGTTTACATGGTACAGCCACGCACCAGACATACATGCAGGTATTTCGTTGTTGGTTCAACCCTAAAAAACAACTACTTTTTTCCCCAAATCCCTTTTTCATGAAAAAACAACATTTAAAGTCTCTCTTTCTTGATAATCAACCACTGAAGTCACTTCTCATAGCAAATTATTTGGGATGATAATCAAAATCGCATAAGAAAAACTCATCAAAAGCTAGGGATGTTTTTTAAAGACAAACCCTTTCTCACAGAATCAACTAAGCTATACATGCCACTACTTATCTCCTCCCCCCACTTCTTTATGGCACTCTCATCCTTGTTAACCCTCAGGCATCACAAAAACTCAAAAGTTGAATAATGCCATAACAAAGTTGCTAAATTTACAGCAAAATCTCCTTTCAGAGCCCACCATTGTATAACACTAAAAAGCCTAAATTGGTTAAAACTACCCCATCAATTAAGATATGCACAGCTTCTTACCACCTATAAAATTATCTAGAATGCATCTGCTTGTCCAGCACTAAATAACATTCTACACAACTATGATCCCAGTTGGTCATTATGTTCAATGAACAAAAACTCCTGTATGTCCACAAACCTATCAAATCTGTTGGGCATTGTCTGTACACGTACCATGTTGCTGAGGATTGGAATTCCTTATCTGCATCCTTCAGGTCAAAACCATCCCTCCCATCCTTCAAAAAAATTCTGAAAGACATCCTAGCCAAAAGCTGGCTCTGTTGCTGCTCAGCACCAGGATAAACTGCTTTCCCTAAATATGAACAAATACCTATTCATATCTTACACCCCCTTACTCTCCCTTCTTCAATCACTTACTTACTTCTGTCAATTCCTCTCTAAATATACCATAAGCCTAGTTTTGTCTCACTTCGTATTGCCATTCTAGTTTGTATTACACTAACTTACATTTGAAGTCTCCATAAACTGGCAAAAAATTCTTTAACTGTTAAATCAATGTCATATGACTTGTATTGTTAACCAATATTTTCATGTTATGCCTAATTTAGTATAATTATTTAAACTGCAGTTATTTTTTGCATTATTTTTAAAGATTGAAAAATGATTGCTCTTAAAATACGTTGCTGCCTTTCTTTCCAGGCCTCCGCTGAAAATGGGCTCCTAGTTTCCCAGTAATCAAATGTCAATAAATAAATATATAAACAAATAAATATTTCTCTAATGGACAAAGGCAGCCTGTAAATTTTGCCCTCGCTTACATACACTCTTTAAAATAACCTCTAAGGCATATAAGCTTGTAGGATACAATTTAAAAGCTTGGCTGGACTCATAAAGCCCCAGTGGTCATTTTATTTTATTTGTATTTATTTTCCCAACTACAGCAGCAATCTCCATGGCCTTTTTCATGCTCATTCTGGAAGTGGTGTCTGGTTAAGTATCTTGCTCAGAGTTGCACTGCTAGGCAATGGAGGCTTAGAGAAATCAAACCTTGCACCACTGGACCACATGGGAAGGCTCATTAACAGCTCCTTAATCCTCTAAGCCATTTGCCAGACATAAGTCTGGTATACACCAATGAACCCATATACCAATATAGAGCCTCAACAGACCCTACCCATTTTGACCTGTTGCACATTCACAAGTCCAGTGGTTATGTGAACATCTACTCAAGGGTTCTTAATCTCTTTTGCAGCCTAATTAAGACAGGTTGGAAAGATAGGTATGTGTCACAGAGAATATGTCTCCTATGGAACCATCATACACTCCACTTAAAGCAAAATACCTTTCTCACTCAATTCAAACTTAATTAGATGAATGGATGGGAAACCATTAATTTGCCCCCGACTTAGCATCCATGTCCCTCATGGATAGAGGCAAGAAATAAATGTCCCAACATATCCTTGTTCTGTCCATTCTTGGGTCACTCATACATAAAAGACAAGGCCAAAAAACTATCATGAGAATGAAAGGTTAGGTTTCTTATGGTCCTCATACATCAGCAGCCTAGTAAGTACATATTAGCCTACAGACATATGAACTAGTGTCTTATAATATTTTTGCAATAGCAATTAACATAGCCACCCAGTAGTTTGAACATTGGCTCTAGGTGATGGTCACTGCTGATATCACACCTGATCCCATGTGCAAAATGAGAAAAAGAGCATTGATGCTGACACTGATTGGCATAGAATGTATTCCCTTTATTTACCTTTTTTTTTTTGCTTTCTTTTCCCAGAACATTTAGTTATATATTTATTTATCTTTGTTTACTGGGAAAATTTGACTGGATACTATCCATTTTCAAGGGAGGCCCTGGGAGAAACGTCTCCATTTGTTCAGATTGCATTATACTTAGTCCCTGTTAAACACAGAGTACTCACATTACTATTTACTTTTATACACAAACATTACTTACATTTATACATTCTAGGATTTTACGGAGGTAGAAGTTACTAAAGAGAAAGTCTATGTGCAACTTAGTGGATTGTACAGGCAACAGTTATATCTAAAAATTGTTTTGATCATATTCTCTTTTGCCCTAAAGTATCATCTTCCCTTTGTGGTCTTTTAAAGTTTATATTACTGACTTGTAAGTTCAGTAACTCAGGGTTGCATTCTTTAATAACTTGCCTTGAGATAGAATGTGTAGTTTCCTCCCTCAAAAACACAATTGCTGCAGCCTTGTCTATATCTTCCAATACAGTGGATAAGTCTAGTCAAAAATTGACTTCTGCTTTGCTTTCTCTGTTAGCTGTACAAACTTCTTGAGTACTCTAGCTTATTTTAGTCTGTTCTCCTTCTACCTTCGTGTGAATGAGTACTGCCCTTATGCATTGTTTCCTTTCTCTCTCTATTGCTCTTCCTCTTCAAAGGGTATCACAGAACACACTTTATCTCCAGTTTTACTCATTTACGTGCTTAATGATAAATATCTGATTACAACTCTACATTTACGTTTGTTTTCTGCTTGACATAACAGAAAAAGTTTTAGAACTCTGCACTTTTCTAATTAGGTCACTTTCAGTACTCCCTTGTTTCTGGGGGGGTCCTCATTCAAGTGTTTTTGTTTTTATGCTAACGTCTTGTAAATCTTTGTGCATATTTTAGTCTTGTGCACAGTCTTACCTTAAAAGTTTTCTGTCAGTTCACTTTCACTATGTATATTGACATCTTCTACAGTTGTGGGTTTCTATAACAGGAATCTTTTTTTTACTGCCTAACCATAGGAAACTGTAACTCCCATTCTACCTTGTATGCCAACTCGTTTGTCCTGGTTTTGATTCACTTCCTCTATACGAGTGTTGTTGTTTTGATCTTCACCATCCTTATATTGAATGAGTGTGTCAGAACAGTGTGTCTATGAATTCTCACTCCACCTGCCACAGTGTGTCTATGAATTCTTACTCCCATATTTTGCTTAGCACCTTAAAGTGGAGAAATGTATTTCCTCGTATTACAATATGAGCCAGATCAGAGGTTACAGCCACAAAATACAGCACTTTCCACAGAATCTCTACACATATGAAGAGATAATCTTTTCTGTCACAATAAAGATATATTACCTTCAGGTTTTGTTTGTTACTAAGCTTTTGTTTAAGTATGAGTGGATACTTGACAAGAGTAATCATGTTTCCAGACTCTAGAAGGGCTCAAACTTCCCTACATATATACAGTACACATCATCAGCTTAGTAGTAAAACAATGACTTAATGTTGACAAACTTATTCTAACTGCACTCTGTTACACTCCTTAGGGAAAACTTAATTTCCAGCACACATTTCAGTTTTCTCATTTCTATTGCTAGTATCATCTTTAGTAGTAATAGCACAGAACTTAGTAATGTGAGCCCCTCATATGAGAAATACATCAACACAATCAAGAAAGTATGCCACTTTTGAAAGCACATTTATCTGTCAAGATTCTTAAATATGGAGACAAAGTATTCCAGATCACAAGGTCCAACTACTAGAATGATTTTTCAGTGCTTTAGATAGCATAACTAGACATACAAAAAGAAGCACCTCTCCCCATAGAATGATTTTTGATCTTGAACTGTTAACCAAAGTCTAGTTTTTGTAGCTTTTACATTGACTACATCAATCGCATGACTGGGAAACTACAGAAAGTGGACATTTTACATGCATCTGGTGGTGCTCCCTGATTTGATCATTTATTGGAAGAATGCCATTGCATTACTATATTCATGTGTGTTGTTGGGGTATAAGAACCAATTTCCCATAACAGTGACCATACCAGGTATGAATGGACATGCCAGTGGATAAGACAATAGAATGACTCAGATATCCAGTTAATTAATTATGCTATTAGAACCAGTCCCAAGCAGTCCCATAAAGCTCTTCAGCATTTTATTTTAGTGTTGCATTCATTATAACTAATTTTCTCAGTTACTAGTTTTGCTTGGCGGGAAGCTTTCAGCAGATGTGTTCCTATGATTCACATTTGATAAAAAAAATATTTTAAAGGTTGCCTGTTATTGCATTTATTATCTGCATGATCCTTACATTATTTGGACACCACTATGAGGCCTTGAACCATTGGAGCTCACACCACAGCTGCCCAATAGAAGCACCTGTAACTGACAACTTGAGTACACAATCACCCAAAACACATGCATTCAAGCTTTAAGCACATCAAGTTACAGATAAATGACACATCTGTAAAATAGTAAAAAGAGTATTTTTTTCCAGAAGATCCATCCCCTTTGTATCCTAAAGGTCCTTTATATTATTCTTAATCCAATATTAGTACAACTCACAGAAAAAAAACAATCACTAATGTCTCACTCCTTATCTAGAAGACACTGAGATAAAAAAATAGTAAAGGAGCTGTAAATTATTGCTCTTATGTGAAAAGAGCAAGAGGACACCATCAGCTTCTGCCATGAGCTGCTTTGCTTCAATGATTATAAAATGAGTTCCTGTGATATGAGAAACTAACTAGTAGTAACCAAGTTATGCACCTAGCTCTTATGCTTGAACAGTTGGGATATGAGTAACTGACTTCATTTTGTTAATGCACTACTGCTTTACCTGTCTCCAAAATGTGCATGGCAAAATATTTATTTCACTTGCATGTTTCAATAAATAAATATGTTCATGCAGGCTGTGACATGATGTCCCCACTCTGAGCCAGTAATCAATGAGCCTGAATCCTCACCACTGACAATGGAGAGGGCCGTTCATTTGGAATATAAATGGATACACTCAGTATTTCCAGATGAAGACCTCTGCGCATCAAGCACAATTTCCCTTAAGAGCACACAGAGAAAACAGTCACAGTCAGCCTGGGGTCTGGATTTCTTTATATCTGTCTTCCTCCAGGGCCTCAATAAGGCTCCCCACTAGCACATCTATACAGTTAAGTCCTCAGCTGAGTGTCCAAGCCAAGTCCTCCAGCACCCTCTCTGTGAGACCAGTCCTTCATGTCCTTGCCCCAAGTAGCTCTCTCACACACACACACACACACACACACACACACACACACACACACACACTGTAAGATTTGATTTTCACACACACACACACACACACACACACACACACACACACACACACACACACACACACACACACAAACATGCCTGGGAAAGACTGGCACAGATTTATTTGCTGTGCTACTTTCTGCCCAGACTATAAGATAGTTATCAATGTCACCAGACACTATAAAGCTAGCTATCTAAAGCTCTTGCAAGGGTACCCAATTATACTGAGTGAAATTAGTATTAATATAAATGGTAATATTGACCAACAGCCAAGCTTCAGGAGTGGCCCCAGTGTCACCAATAGATATAAGTATTCTCAAAGGTTAAAATATTCTCTAAAGGACCAGCCACAATGAAAAGTTTAAATATATTAAATAATAAATAATAACAGAACATCAAAATATGAAATATCTATTTACAGTAAACACCAGAGTTTCAATCACAGAAAATATTAACAATAACACAACTGGAAAGATTCACACAATTACAGAAAAGCAATACTTAGCCTTTCTCATTATAATTTCCTGAGTGATCTAGAGAATTACTGTTCCTAGTTACTTAATAGAGCAAGGTAAGATGAAGTAGGTGAGGGATCCTTCTATATCAGGTTCCAAGAAACAGACTGTCCTGAGACTTTTCTCACCTAATATTAAAATAGTATTTCTGTACAGAATGACATCACATACATCTGGTCATCTGACTTCTGGTTCCCATGCAATCCCACATTGCTAGAAACTGCCAGGATTTAGCACCTACTTGTCAAGAATGCACACACAAGAGCATTGCTCAGATCTGATGCAGCTTCTGGAAGTCATAAAACAATTACAATTTCTATTCCTCCTACAAAGACTAACAAACCATGCTTCTTACAGACATTACATCCGTGGCTTCATTCAAAACTGCCAGATAACATCTTTATGGCCTAGGCGCAGTAATTTAATTTCTTACTACTTCCCAAAGTTAGCTGGAGCTGAGTGTAACCTCTTCTCTTCCAGTATCCTCTGTTAACATATATATATTTAATTCAGTTACAATGCAGTCAGGACCCATTGTTGGTATATTTTTTAATACAAGGAACTTTACAAATTCATTTTCAACACAAACATCTGTACAAATCAGTTTGATATTCAAATAGCATACAGTTCTTTACTAAATTCCAGCTAGCTGTGCTGGCATATGTTACACATCCACTGCCCTACTTCTCCCGGCATAGCTGGCAATACCTGACATTATCAAACAGGCCTACAAAGATGATACAAGATACATGTATAAACTGTAAAGAAGCACATAATGTCTCAGAGCACTACAGGGTCACCTTCACTTGTCTAGGTTGTTTTCCCAGGCTTTTTATTTGCTCATGAGATAGCATAGATTACTTAGTTTGCACTATCTGTAATGCAATCTGCCTGCTTGTCTGATTGCAAGATTATATATTAACACAGAAAGCTATGGACTGAATGAAGTTAATATTATGCTGCATTTCCTGCTAGAATGTAGCACACCAACTATTCTAACAACAAAGATAATCTAAGAACTACAGATATAGTTGTTTCACCACCTAAGTGGAAAAAGACAGCATTCCGAGGAAAGAGAAATAAGAAATAAAGGGTTTAAACAACTGTTAAGAAACAGCTGTAGCAAAGAAATACACTTGTGTAAGTAAACCTACCCTAACCTTAGTTGTTTGAATTGACTGTTACAGTAGCCTAAGCTTTATGGGGTGCATCCTGCCAAGGATCGGATGACTGGTCAGCTTATTAAACTGTAGGACACCTTCCACATATCCTAACCTCTGTAGAGCTCAAGGAGAGCAGTATAAAAACAGTGGTTAGGGTAGTACAGTATGAAGGGTGGGGTGAAGGGGGCAATTGTCCTGGGTGCCCAGTGTTTGTGGGCATGATCGGGAGGCTATCTCTGCAGTTTTTTTTTTTCTGTATCAAAATGCCAGTACAAAAAGGCAATTGAGATAATATTTTTTGGTCTTCTGTTGAGAGCTGGGGCTGCATAGATTTAGTGGGGTATGATTGGCTGAAAAACTATAAGAAGCCAATTAGCTTCCTACAGTAATCCATATACTTTATTTGTCTTTTATTGAGGGCTGGGGTGGAGAAAATTTGGTGAGGAATTATTGGCTGAACTGGCTTCCTACAGTATTCTGAAGATTTTTTTTTTTGCTCTTCACTTGAAGAGCAGAGGGGGTGGGGCATAATTTTGTAGGAACAGCACGGGGCTCTAGATGAGCCAGTTATGCCTCTGGGTTAGGGTGGCAAACTTTCAGAGCTTTCTTGCACCAGACGAAGAGAGGCTAGAACCCTACCAGTTAAGTATATATCAGGAGAAAAAGAAAATTACATGAAACACACACGCACTGGCAGAAAACCCAACAAAAAGAATGGGGGGGGTAAACAGTGTTTGCACTGCAACAGTCATCTATTTGGACATCTTCTGTTATGGCAAGATTACATAACTGTATTATGTTCGTCATTAGATCATTGTTGCAGTACCCTAAGCTGTATAGGACAAATAGCCAGAGCTTAGAAAGAAGGGTAGGAGAGAAAATAATCAAAATCTAAGAGCCCTAGGGGAATAACTCTAGGAAGCTATGCCCTAAACCTAGAGAAAGAATCCAGTTTATAGTGCTTGGTAAACATGTGCACAGAAGACCAAGTTGATGTTTCTAGAAACTTTCTAGGGTGCGCCACTTTCCAAAGGAGCCACAAAATTAGCTAGAGCTCTGGTAAAGTTGGCCCTGACTCTGCCTGGAAGTGTCTTGCTATGGAATGAATAATAAAAAGTTCTGTTTTGATAGCGATTGTCCCTTTAGCCTACCTTCGCAAGAAATAAACTGCTGATTAGCATTCCTCAGGGTTCTTCTTCTGTCAGTCTAGTAAATAAGTTGCCTGTGGACATCCAGAATGTGTGTAAATCTCTCTGTTCCTTATTTATTTGTTGATTGTTTATTTATTTATTTATTTATTTATGTATTTATGTTTGGTTCTGTGAGGCAACAAGGATTTGAATAGCTTTGCCCAAAGTAACTCTGAAACCAATTTAGGTATAAAAGAAGGATTGATTCTCAAGGTGACTTTATTATTATTATTTTTTTTTTTGAAGGATGAGATGGGGCTGAATCACCCCAAGAGTTTATAACTAAGGTATATTTCTTGGAGAAGTCATAGCAATAGATAACACTGTTACAAGACAAGAACTTTCCATCAGGATTTTGAGCAAATTCAAAAGGGAAAAATAATCTCTACTAAAAATTTAATATTTCAAGGTGAAGCCACCTGTCAATTAGGTGGACTGATAAAACACCCTTTTGAAAAACTGACTTATTTGAGGTATGGTAGAAGGGGGAATCCATTGGCAGACAGTCGGAGATGGCCAAAAGAGGAATCTTAATAGAGAAATAAGAAAGTCTGTACTATAATAACTTATGCAAGTAGTTTTTAACCAAAAGTATCTCAGCCTTAAATGTATCTTAGATCCTAAGCTGGTACCAGCTAGAAAATCTTTTCCTCTTCACCATATATGATTTTCCAGTAGCAGGTGTATCTGCCTCCTTTAACACATGCTGCATATCTGCAGAAAAAAAGATGCCTAAAAGTTAATAAGATTGTGACATCCAGGCAGAAACTGAATAAATTGAAGGTTGGGGTGTATCAAAATACCCCTGTCTTCTGAGAATAAATTAATGCCATGAGGTAGGTTGTATTCATTGCCCTTGTCCATTTTTATTAAGAAAGGAGAGCCACTGTAGCCTGGGACAAATGGGAGTTACCTGGAAATGTTTTAGAAAGTAACTTTGGATCTTTAGGAGAACCTTGGTTATCAGTGGAAAGGGCGTTAAGGGATACAGAAACATATCTGCCCATGGAAATGAGAAGGTACCTGTCTTCCAAGCCTTTGTGACTTCAGGGAAACAGATCTATTTGAGTAAATACTCAAAGATGGAAAAATTCCTCATAGACCCCTGGTGTCTGCTACTAAGTTCAGCTTTGACAAACTCAAAGTACCAGTAACCTGAAGTTGCTAATTCCAAGGCTACCATAGCTAGTCTGCAAAGGGGATCTTGTAACCCTATGTCTGTTTATGTACCATGTTGCTGTGGTGTCTGTGATTAGTAGAAAAGGGACTGAAATACAAAGATGAAGCTATAAAAACCCAAAATCCTGAAATAATCCCTGACTCAAACCTGTGCCTAGTCGTGAAATGTCATGAACTGCTCTATGGAAAATTTCACCCTGTCTTGAGGATGAAAACACATTAGGAGTAATACATTTAGAATATACCCCAGAAACAATGTTTTGTAAGATGGAAGGAAACATGATTTCTCTAAGTGCACTAGAAATCCCAGCACAAAAAAAGAGATTTTTGGTTTTGAGAATGAGATTCTTTGCAATTTATAAACAGATGTGCAAAAAGAAATCCAGTCGTCTAAATATGATGACAAAGTGAATGCCCTGTAGCCTGCAATGTGCTATTAGAGGCTAGGCACTTTATAACCACCATTGGAATGGAAGACATCCTAAAGGGTAAGGCAAAAAATGAAAAACAGAAACCATCATTCTGAGAAAACATCTAAAATATTTGAAAATGAGAATTTGAAAATAAGCATCCTTTAAAATCCAGAGTTAACAGAAAACTGAAAGGGTGCAACTTAAATAATACATATTGAAATGATAGATATGTCTTACAGATAATATTACTTTTATGGAAATGCCTTCCATTTCACATATAGTTAAGTATGTCTCTTACTTTATTCAAGTCCAACCTGGATGCATGGATGGGAAACTGTAAGTTTACTCTTGGTTTAGCACCTTCTCCCTTATGGATAGGGGAAATATGTAAATACTTACTATTACAAAATGTTTTCACCGAATACTAAAGCATTATCTCACCTTGGTAGTAAACTACTAAGGCTAGAAACTCAATGGAAATGCATGACTTGGCTGTTAAAGATCCTCACTGATCAATAGCCTAATGGGCGTCTAGGAACATGGGAATGACAGGTAACAGAAAATGTAGAGAAAGCATTTTAAGTCTGAAATCTTGATGTGTGGTCTAAAAATGAAGGGCCTTGGACAGGTCTCCAGTTTTCTTCTTTTTTTAGAAACAAAATATTCTTGAGTAAAAACTTTCCCTAATGATTTGGGGTAACAAACACAATTACCCCCTTAGAAGAAAACAGAGAGGACTGAATGGATGGATGTAAACAAGTCCCTTGGAAAAAGAGGATGGGAACAACACTGCCAGTTGTACCTTTTTTGAATGATTCTCAGAACCAAGTGTCTGTGGTTATGTGGAGCCCCAAAATAAAGTGAAGACCTAGACTTTGTGCAAGCTTTATTGGGGTGAAGGGAGGGGAAGGAGGAAGAAGGAAAATAAGATGTTATACAGTCCATCTGCTTATTTCGAAAGTCCTTAGATTTGGGAGGACCTTCTCTTCTTTGATTTTTTTAACCTTCCTGTTATTGCTTTCTGACAAGTTTTCTTGTTTATGCTGTGCTGGAATTGCTTATTCTGTTTCCTGTAAAAGGAACTTGAAGTTATAGTTATTTATTTATTTATTTATTTTACATTTGTTGACTGGGATTGTCTGACTGAGCTGACGAGGCCTTTTTCACCGGAGGCCCGAGAAGAAATGCTCCAACATATTATACAATTTTCATTATAAATTAGCATTAAACAGCAATGTTACAGGATTATTACAAGGCATTAAGCACCAATACAATGTTAGACAATGTCAATAATCAGGAGTATAGCAAAACCATTTTAAGATGTATAAAAAGAAATATGTCATTAAGATGAATATAGTTTTGAGAGTAAGTAGTTACAAAATCCCAGTTTTATCATAATGTAGTTACATGAAGGCAAGACAATTAGAACAGAAATCCAATAAGAACAGCAGGACTTGGAGATGGCTGTAGGATCCACTACACAACTTTAATAGACACAAGCGCTTTCATGAACAACTCCACTTCATCAGATGTCAGTAAAATAAAATCAGTTCTACCCCTTTCATTGACACATACCCCACCCAAGTCACATGACATGAAATTAATTATCTTACATTTAAAGTAATTACTTCCTGTTTAAACACAAAATAATTAATATATGTCAACATTTAATACACATATCACATATAGAAAAATGTGCAATAAAAGCAGAAATAAAAATAAAAATAAAACATTCATCTAATCAAAAATTAGATCATCTAAAAAGTTGCCTAGATTTCATTTTGGGTCAAAGGGGGACATGTTCATTCAGCCCATATATGCTCTCAATCCCACTATCCATTTAGCTTCCACTTCTTATGTGGCTTTACGTAAGTCACCCCCCTGATATTTTCATAGGTTCTAACTACAGCTAAAAATTTAAAACTATGTTTAAGATCAGTATTAATAACATGTTTCGCTAATACATTAACCCTATTTTTAATATTGATGGCATATATATACATACATATATATATATATATATATATATATATATATATATATATATATATATGCTCACGTATTCTTTCTTTAAGAGATTTGTCAGTCTTCCCAACATGAAATTTGTGACATTCTATACAATGGGCTAAATAAACAATATGTTCACTATCACATGTGGCTGAAACGTTGAATTCATATGTCTTCTTTTGATCTGGATGTTCAAATTTTGAGCTGCTGTCGATATACTTACAATATGAACACCTGCCACATTCTTTAGTCCCTTTGACTATATTGGGGTTCACAGTCTCCTTTTTTTTATATATTTTAGGGTAACATAACTGTCTTTTAATGACTGACTGGGTTTTTTCATCTATCAGTTCTCTAAATGCCTTTATCTGTTTTCAATATATCCCAGTATTTCCTCACTATATTCATATATACCTGCACATCACTAGAGTAGTAAAAAGGTCCTCTGACCTTTCCACTACCCTGAATACTCCTTAGACATGCCTTCCCAGCATCATCTTGCTTCGAAAAGTCGGGTTTAGCTTTAGATTCTCTTAATCCATTGACCTCTTTCACACTAATCTCAATATCTTCTACATTGTATCCTCTATCTTTTAATTCTCCGCTCACTTTCTCAGCCTGCTGGTGGAAATCTTCATCTAAAACATTCAGCCTTGAAGCCCTGTACACCTGATTGTGCATAACATTTCTAAAAATATAATATGGTGCGTACTATCCTTCGCTAGGAGATGATTAACGTGACACTCCTTCCTCTGTTGCTTGGTAATGATGTGACCTGTGACCTTGTTCGTTCTTCTCTATGCTTACATCCAAGAAATTAACATTCTTAATTGAATAGGTATAGGTAAAGTGTAAAAAAGATGTACTATGATTAATATATTGTACAAATTCAAATCATTCATCTGATGTTTCTTTCCAAAGGATGAAGAGGTCATCCACAAACCTCCTACAAAATATACCTTATCAAAGAAAGGGGCCTGTAGCACAAAACTAGTTTCCCAGTCTGCCATGACAGCATTGGCGTAGCTATTGGCACATGATGTGCCCATAGCTATGCCATTTGACTGCCAGTATAAATTTTGCCCAAACAAAAAAGCATTGTTCTCCAAGACTATACAGAGCAACTGACATATTTGTTCTAGTCTGTTCGTTTACATGAAACATATCTCTAAGAAACATATTGATACTCTCTATTCCCAAATTATTATAGTGAGGAAACACTGGGATATATTGCAAACAGATAAAGGCATTAGAGAACTGATAGATGAAAAACCCAGTTTCTCCTTAAAGAACCATAAGTCATTAAAAAGACAGTTATGTTACCCTAAAATATATAAAAAACAAGAGACTGTGAACCCCAATATAGTCAAAGGGACTCATGAATGTGGCAGGTGTTCATATTGTAAGTATATAGACAGTAGCTCGAAATTTGAACATCCAGATCAAAACAAGACATATGAATTCAAAGTTTCAGCCATATGTGATAGTGAACAGGTTGTTTATTTAGCCCATTGTATAGAATGTCACAAATTTTATGTTGGGAAGACTGACAGATATCTTAAAAAAAGAATACGTGAGCATATATCTGCCATTAATAAGAAAAATAGGGTTAATGCATTAGTGAAACATGTTATTAATACTGATCTTAAACATAGTTTTAAATTTTTAGCTATAGGGCGAACCTATGAAAATATCAGAGGGGGTGACTTATGTAATGCCACAGAAGAACTGCAAGCTAAATGGATAGCGAGATTGAGAGTAGATATGGGCCATGGGCTGAATGGACATGTCATCCTTCTTGTTTCTGCTTTTATTGCACGTTTTTGTATATGTAATATGTGTATTAAATGTTGACATATAATAATTATTTTGTGGTTTAAACAGAAAGTGATTACTTTAAATGTAAGATAATTAATGCTTGTGTCATGTGACTTGTGTGGGGTATGTATAAATGAAAAGGGTAGAAACTATTTTATTTTATTGACATCTGATGAAGTGGAGTTGTCCATGAAAGCGCTTGTGTCTATTAAAGTTGTGTACTGGATCCTACAGCTGTCTCCAAGTTCTGCTGTTTTTATTGGAATTTTTGATATTTATTTTGTACAGGACCAGTGAGCTTGAGAACTTTGGTGGCTGTGTTGTGTTTCATTTAATTACAATAGAATGTTTCCCTGAGGTGATTTGCTTAATAGATTTTAGAAGACAGTAGAAAGAGTAGTCAAAGGAAGATTAAAGAGAGCTAGTGAGAAGAGTGAGTTAAGGGCAGAAAGTAGATTAAGGTATGCAAGTAGGGGATGTTTAAGGAGGGAGAGTGAAGTGGCAGGACCAGTGACTTTTAAAGTGCTCTTTGGTGGCTGTCTTAAATTGTTTAGGATGCGTAAGGATCCTGATTTCTAGTGGGAGCCTATCCTAGGCAACAGTGGGGTGATAGCTCTACATGTTGTGCCCAAATTTAGACTTGGGTTCGTAGATTTGTAGTAGGTCTTTGTTAGAGCTTTGGAGAGGTCTGTAGGGAGCTAAATTGAAGATGAGAGGAGATTGACAGAAGAAAGGCTGGTACAGGATAGAATGGATGATCTGGAGCTAAGAAAGAAGAAGCTGGTGGGGTAATTCAAGCCAGTTTAGGTGTTTTAGCGAGAGACAGTGATGGGATTTGTAGGTTTGATGGGCAGCAAATCTAGCTACCTTGTTGTAGGTAGGTTCATGTTTGGTCAGGAGTGCTGAATTAAGATTTGTGAGAATTTGAGAATTGTACATTAGACTGGGTAGACGGTAGGTAAGAGAGAGAGAGAGAGTAATCTTGACTTCAGAGGTAAGGAATTTCTTGTTACAGTAAAGGAGCCCTAGTTTTGAATGAGTCTTTTTGATACAGTTATTAACATGCAAGTCAAATTTAAGCTGATTGTCGATGGTTATGCCTAAGAGCTTAGTACTAGATTCTACCTGAATGGGAGTGTTATTAAGGGATTGTATGGAGAAGGAGGGTTTAATATTGTTGAACCTTTAGGTAAGAAGAGTAACAGCTTTGTTTTTTTTAGGGTTAAGGATGAGCTGGTTGTTGGAGAGCCATGTTTCAACTAAGTTAAAAGATGCCTGAGTAGCTAAGAAGAGCTAAGAGGGAGAATTGGATGTGGTGATGACTGTAGAGTCATCTGCGTATTGCACTAAAGATGACTGAGGACAGGTAGTATAGAGCTGATTAGTAAAGATATTAAAAAGTAAAGGCCCTAGGACAGACCCTTGAGGTACACCCATTTTGACAGGGAGAGGAGGGGAGAGTAGAGAGTGCCATCTCACTGATTGAGATCTATCAGTGAGGTAACTGGAGAACCATGCAACAGTATCAGAGGAGAAGTTGAGGTTATGCAGTTTGTGTAGCAGAAGAGAGTGTGAGACAGTGTCAAAAGCATTTGAGAGGTCCAAGAATAGGCAATAAATAAGTTTATGGTTGTCCATTGCTATAGAGACAGTGTTGAGGAAGGATAATAGAGCTGTAGTGGTGCTATGTTTGGGTCTGAAGCCATGTTGAGTGGATGTAAGCAGATTTGTCTGTATTAGATACTGCATAACTTGTTTATGAATACATTTTTCTAATACTTTAGAGAGAGGGGAGAGGATAGCGATAGGTCTAAAGTTGGAGATATCAGAGGAGTTTCCTCCTTTGTGTATAGGTAGAGTGTAGCATTGTTTCCAGATGGAAGGGACTTTAGATTCAGAGATAGAGCAATTAATTAGGATAGCTGCAGGGAGAGAAAGAGAGTCAGCTGCTAGTAGAAGAAAAGAGGAAGGAATATTGTCAGCTAATGCTGAGCATGGTTTTAATTTAGAGAGTAGAGCTTTGATGTAGCTAGTAGGTACAGGTTTGAGGGAGAAGGTATTTGAAGAGACAGTATTAGGAGTAGGTTCAGAAAAGTTAGAGATGTTAGTAATAGAGTTTGGGTTAGGGTTCAGTAGTTTAGATATTGAATTGATAAAATAGGTATTGAAGATAGTGGAAGTTTCTTCAGATGTCTTGTCTGGGCATGGATTGGGGGAGCTAAGATTACCGGGATGTAATATTTAGTTAATAGAGTTCCAGAATTTTATAGGATAAGATTTTAGGGGTGTGGGAACTTGATGGAAAGCTCCTGTTATATTTTGGCATTGAGGGTGAGAATCTGAGTACACCCCCCCCCCTCAATTAACTATCACTTGTTGTAAACTGTTTTATGGACATCCTTACCCAGAGCAGCATACAGGAGGTCAGATTTCACGTCTTCTGCTATCTTCTGAGAAGAAAGACAGGCAAATCTTCCCATGACTGACCTAGTGGTAGTTGCTCAAGCAACAGTCTCAGCCAATACCTCTCAACCTCTTAGTGCAAGAAATTTGAACAAAGCCATACATAATGGAGGACAAAAGCCCTAAAATAGGTGCAGATTTTAAATATTGCTCTTATAAACTTAGAAAGTTGCTAGAGTAACTGAGTTTGTTTTAACATGCAATTTCTGAAGGATTTGAAGCCTGAAACTAAAGTGTATGTCATTTAGTGATATCAGTCCTTAGATCATCCCAGTGATTTGCCAGAAAATGCCAAATTTTATGAGGAACGGACCAAAACAATGAGGCAAAAATCTGGGCATTCTGTGAAAATCTGGATGGTTGATAGCTATCTCAGACTTTTTTTTAGAATATTTTAAAGAATCTTAAAGTACCTCACAAAAAAGAAGCAAAGCATTCAGACTAATGTTATTGCCTTAGTCAGAAGAAGAGTGGACACGTTGAGCTTGACAATTCACTATTGTGAAGGCTAAGGAGAAAGAAGTAAATAATTTCTTCCCAATCCTATCAAAACTTTTCCATCTTATCAAATGGAAAAGGTTTAGCTACCAAAAGGAATTAGAAAAGGACATTTGTAAGATTGGGGATTTTATAACATTTGTCAGATTGTCTGGGTGCTGACTGACAGGCTACTGCTAGTTGCAAGGAAGGCATTCTGTTGTTGTTGTTGTTGTGTCTTTTGGCTTATCCCAGTCAGGGGTCGCCACAGTGGAACTCCGGTCCGCTAATGTTTGGTAGTGGATTTTTATGTGCCGAGTTACCAGCCCTGATGCACAACCTTCAACGAAGGCACACCCACTCACGCATGCCTCCACACAGAAGACGCTCTAGCTGAGAATAGAACGGGACAACGTCTTGCTGTGAGGCAACAATGCTACCGCAGCACCACTACCCAAGGCATTCTGTATGGTTGACAAAACGGAGGGAAAAGCTGCATGTTGAGAATTCACCTGTAGTAGCAATTCAAAAAATATTTACTGGGCCTCTGGACTGTTTTTTTTTTTTTTGTTTACTGAGATTAACACTTCATCCAGAGAAAAATGTCAGAAAAGACATCTCTTCAAAAGGGGAGTTTGAAGTCAGATTCTTCATTTTCTGCAGTAGAAACTATAGATTTGAAGTCAAGACTAATCCCTGTACCTCCGTCTATTGAATAGAATTGGAGATAAAAATAATGTTTTTTTTTTACAAAGGGCAGATCCAGCCTGTAAGGACTGAAAAGACTAAAAATAAGCCTTTAGCAAAGCCCAGTTATTCCTCTTGTCTGTGTCAGAAAAAGAAAGACAGGAGAGGTAAAATGTTGTAAGAGTCTCAGCTGAAAAAGTGCATCTCAAATCACAGTCCTTTCCCAAGAAATAAGGTCGCCAGAATGGCTCTGTGAAAGGAGAACCCCTGCTCTTTTCTCGGATGTTAAAAAGATTGGTTCTCTCCTATTTGAAAAGGACAGCTGAATGACATCAGACGATGTGCATACCTCTCAGTCCTTATCTTCCCAAGAAGCAACACTAGGGCGACTGATAGAAACTGATTGCCCAAGGAACACAATATTGCCATAGTGGAGTCACTTATAGGCAAGGGAGATAAAGTGGGAGACTGAGTTAAGACTGAAGCCTTCCCTACAAGTTTTTTTTTTTGTTTCAGCTTGCAGAGGGTATGATTGAGGAGCTGGAACTAATGGGCATTACTCAGATGGAAAAAGAACTGACACATGGTTAGTGAAGCCTTATGATCTCATAGAGTCCCAGACTAAAATGTAGGATGTGAGGAAATTCTGACAGGATTTGTAAACCATTCTAACAGACAATCTTGACAGAAAAAATAAACTATTTTTTACAAAAAATGGAAGGTTGGCCCTAGCTGGATACTTATTTGCCCAACTTTGAATAAGCTCTTGCAGACTGTCAAACTCATTAAGCCACAGAAAGAGAGCAACGTGTCAACAATAACAATGTTTTGAAGGTTTGGAATCCTAATCATTGTCTTTATACCACTCTCTTTCAGTTGCACAGTAGTTAAGGGCTACAGAAAGTGCTCTAAAGCTTTGAAAGATAGACGGTTATCTAATCCTTGGTAGGTTACATCCATATAGCTTAGGCTACTGCGACAGTCATTTAAAGATAAACATCTTTACATGACATGGAAGTTTCTGGAATAATTAGTCCCTCTCCTTCTACTATAGCCCATTCAGCTTTACTATACTGTCACTGGATTATTGTACAAATAAGGAGATCTCAGGAAATGTTAATGCTTTTACTTTTTACTTGCATAGATAATTGTCCATCATAGTGATGTAAATGCTGCACAAATTAATGCTGTCAGCTTAATTTACAAGACAGTTATTTTGTAGGGCAGGTTATTCACTAAAGCAATGTATGATAGCAGTAAGCTAACCAACCTGTTATCTTACAGTATCACTTTTTCACACTGGTCAGAATGTGTATAGGCTTGAAAGATTGATTGTTTTACTTATTAAGAAATTAGAAAATAGCCTTTCAAATGTTAGCCTTTTTCAGATGACTATGTCCCTTACTGACTGCATTTCTTGTTTCCTCATGCTGATATGGATGTACTGAAATTATTGCATGTGTGTAGCCAACATCCTCCGTCCAGTCCACCATACTTCTCTGTCAAAACTTCAGAATGATCAAAACGCATGAGTATATAATTCAACCATCCATTTTCTTGGAAACGTAATATTTTCATCCTTCACATGACTGGCCAAACCCATATTGTGGAAGGAGTCAGGCTGAGTTGAGCAATCCTACTCAGTGTTTATTTTATTTTACTCCCTTCAGTTTCTCCCACCCCACACCCAACATGCAATGATGCCGATGTGGAACTATGTCCACACATGAACTACTAGTATATTTACCTTATGTTTGTGGTAAGGCTGAAACATTCCAATCCCCACCATAGGAAGTAGGCTGACCAGAAATACACTTCCCATCTGTCTAGGATAAGCAAGTGGACAAAATACTGCTCATTTCATGCCCCATAATAGCTGAGTTGAGCTCCATATGCCTAGATGACTCACAGCATTTGGGTCTGCTAATTAAGTTTGAGTCTACTGCATCAGAATAACAAACACTGAGGACTCCACACCTCTTCACCATGGAGCCAAGAGAGGGCTAAGCAAAGTCAATGCAACAGGGTATGCCATTTGTTAGTGTTTTTGACATCAGGCAGTTTTTTGTTCAGTTCTGGACTGGACTGTGACTCAGCTGTGCCCAAATACTTTTTGACACCATAGCTTGGCTGTGTTCTGTTATTTCTTGATAGTCATTCAAAAGATCCAGTGAACCTCAGTCCTAATCTCTGACAGAGTCATCTCCCTCTAAAAGAAGCAGATCAATTGCTAGAACACATTCAAACAAATTTGTCAATCATTCTCAGTGGGGAGTGCCCATTAGATGGCCCTGAGACCTTTACAATGGACAGAGGTGTTACATAGCTTAGCATATTCCTTAGTACCCTGGGAAGATTAAGGAGAGAACAGTTGTCCCTATCTTATTAGACATGTAAAACTCAGAAGGTAATCCAACTGTGTTTCTAGAACAGTGAAAAAGATGAAAGACCACTGTTCAAAGGATCATTATGATTATTGCAGTCATCTTAAGAAGGCTTGCAGCACTGAAACAAAAGCTGAAAAAAAAGCTGATTGCTTTTGTAAAAGAAAAGCACTCTTTTGTTTTTCGGCTTTTTATTAGTTAGTATTCTTTCAAACTTCTCCAAACTCTTTCATCAAAGATTACTAAGTTCTGACTTCAAACTCCTCACCTAATTCTTTTTGTTTTAATATTCTGAGTACCCATGACTATTCATTAATTAAGCTGGCTAATGGCTTACATGGCTATTTTTTTGTATCTTCTGTCAATTTTTTCTTCATCAGCTCGTGAGCAGGTACCAGTCCTTAGAGTATAACAAGAATACCTTTCCACTTCTTTTCTGTTTCAAGAAAATTACAGTCAGTGACATTTAGAGGTGAATTCTCCTGTTCTCTTGAACCACTACTCTGATTCTATCTTTGAATTTCTTTGTGCTATCACTGCACATTCCCTTGAACTGCCACCCATATAATTGACCTTATTTATGCTTCTTTGTGTCCTAAATGCTATATTTGTGATTTTATCTCACTACTCTCCCTCTATAGGTGACCAAATTCATTTATCATGAAATTGCTTAGGAAAGAAAGCTGTGATTGCTGCTGTATGGTACTTTCACCCCCAATTAAGGAGACAGCTGAGCAGACTGTTGCTCGCAACTGTATCAATTCCATTAAGGCTTGTACTGCTGCTAATAGTTGATACACTACTTGTGTTCATTGTTTTGATTTTTTAATAACAGAATTTAGTGGGTAAATTGTGCTTTCTTAACTGGCTGTGCTTATGCTACGATAGCAGTAGTGTACGCTGTGGAACTTGTAAAATGCTGTATACTAATTACTGCCTCAGCTGGTATCCCTGGCACTTCTCTGGAAGTTGACCCCCCCTCCACCCACCCACCCACCCACCCACTCCATTCTCAGTGCATTATTGTTTGTTCCAGCAGTGAGAACTAAGTGGCCCTAATATTGTCATAGCACACATGCTGGCTAAGTAAATAAAATGAGGGCATTTTCCTCTTATTTTATAATTAACTTTCTGTGGTCTATAAGGATGGGTGGTGCAGTGGTGCAGCAGTTAGCATTGCCACCTCACAGCAAGATGATCTCCGATTTGATTCTCGGCTGAGGTGACTTTTGTGAAAAGTTTGCATGTCCTCCCTGTGTTCACATGGATTTCCTCCTGGTGGTCTGGTTTTCTCCCACATTTGAAAGACATGCAGTAGGTGGATTGGACACTCTCAAATGGCCCTAGGTATGAGTGTGTGTGCAAGTGTGTGGTCACCCTCCAGTGAGGAGGGTTGGGTACTGGGATAACAAGCTAACCCTATAAAACTGACACTGCTACAGAAACAACGAGTGGTGGAGACCACTTGTTGCCTGATCTGCTGATTAGCACAAACAGAACTGAGAGAAAGTCTATAAGGATATAAGGAAAATTTATTCCCTGAAATCTCCCTGAAACTTTCCCTGCTCATTCAGGGTGTGCTTTTGATGTAAAGACTGGGTATGCCCAGACACAGTCACCCACAAGCATGAGAGTCTGTAGCCCACTATGTTCTCTCTCACCCATAATTCCTCAACCACCTCTCAGTCAACACTCATCACTCATCAGACCAATGATTGAGTACAATGCTCCATTCGGAATGTATCTGACCCGACACCTGCAGCAGCTGGAAAGGCCCCAAAAGTTCCTCACCAAAAGGATAAAGGGTCTCAAAAATATGTCTTATGCTGACCGACTGAAAGAACTTCAGCTCCATTCAGTCACTTACCGCTTGCTCAGAGGTGACCTGTGCCTGACATACAAGGCCATGTCAAACCCAGATTTGATGAACATGCTTCACCTCAAAAAATCTAGATCTCTCAGAACTACAAGGGCAGGAGACTTAAACCTTGACACGGTTATTAATAGGACGTGCTGGAGGGACAGATTCATCACCCAAAGACTCCCTATGCTGTGGAACAAAATCCCGGAACATGTGAGGCAGAGCACCTCGCTAGCCATGTTCAAGAGAAATCTTGACCAATGGATGGGAGATCGCAGATATACCCCAGGGATTACCTCAGTGTCTCTGTTTGACAGAGGCACAGCAAAACAATGGGCATAGTTTTCTTCAAACTAAAGGGGTGGCGAAAGCCACAAAAACTCTGGCTAGGCTTATAAATGCCCTTGGGCAGATAGCCTAGTATGAACTTATGAACCTATGAACCTATGAACTTTATATTCTCCACCCCCCCCAAATTTCCCACTCCCTTAAAGAGAAAGTACCTCCTAATATCTCATTTCCTCCAATCTCTCTGTCACACATAATTCCCATCTCTCCTCCCATAAACACTCATTAACTCAAAATACAACTTTCACACCAAATTCATCTTTCCTAACTTTAGTTTCCAATACTCTACCTTACCCAAATCCTATTTTATCAAATATTGCATCCTCCACTTCCCCTTATCCACATTTACCCCTTTTAATCTCTCCCCAGAAGATATCTACTTCACCTCCCACACCTAGTTTCCTCTACAACACACTCCACCTCATTCCCCTCACTGCACTTCTTTACAGCAATAGTAAATTCCTCCCTGGTTAGATCCGACCACAAACTAATCACTATGGAAATCCATATCTCACCCACACTCCCCGCAAAAGTAACCACCATGAAAAACCTCTCCAAAGCTGACTATGGGCTCCTAAAAACAGAGGTGGCTAACTTTACAGCACCCATGTTAATGGAAAATAGATGCATGACTGCCAAATCATACACCAATGCACTGTACAAACACTTACATAAATGCATTGAACTAGCCATACCCAACAGAACCAAGACATTCTCCTCCAAAACAAGGAAGCCAATCTGGTGGCCCCCTGCCATTAATAAACTCTACAATAGAAGGCAGAAGCTGTTGCAGAAAAAGGTGAAGTCCCAAGACTGGAAAAACTCCCTTATTAGCTGCAACAAAAAGTTGAGATCCCTCATCAAAACCTCTAAAGCCAACAATGAAGGCAGAATTGTGACAGATACTAAAAACAACCACAAAACCTTCTATAGTTATATCAAGAATCTCCATGGCAATACCCTGGTTTTCTCTGAGTTACTGCACAATGGTGCCTCCTATACTGAGCCAACAGATATTGCCAACATACTGGCCGACAGATTCATTGCCATCTTTACCCCTCTCTCCCCCCTAAAGGATCAATCACAATACTGGAGGAATGCCAGGCACCCAGCATTACTGCAATGCAGGTTAAGGCTGCATTGTCAAAGGCCAAGAATGGGACCCAGCAGTATCCCTGGATGTGTTCTACATGAACTACAAAGTGAACTGGCACCACATCTGTGTGCCCTGTTCAGTCACAGCCTCACTTCAAGCTTTGTCCCTACCGAAAGGCGCACTGCTACAGTCATCCCTCTTCATAAAGGGGGAGCAACTACAGACCCTGGGAATTATTGCTCCATTAGCCTGATGAGTCTGATATACAAGGCTATGGAGTGCATCATCATGGACCTAATTAACAAGGATATAGGGAATCTCCAATCTCTAGATCCTGCTCAATTTGGTTTTGTGAAAGGTAGATCATGCCTGTTCAACCTGGTTGACTTCTTTGAGTCAGTCACCAAAGCTGTGGATGATGGCAAGGCAGTTCATACAGCCTACCTCGATCTGGCCAAGGCTTTTGATACCATTCCCCACTCAGGAATTATTGATAAACTCACCAAACTAGGCATCAACCTCTATATCACTAGATGGGTTACAAAGTGGTTCACAGATAGAACCCACAGTATGAAAGTAGCGGACTCCAAGTCAAACTGCCGACCAGTCCTGCATGGAGTCCCACAGGGATAGGTCCTGGGTTATTCGCTGTTTGGTATCTACTTCTCTGCAGTCCAGGCCAACATGGAGGGACTCTGGCTGACCAAGTTCGCAGACAACATCCAGCTGGGAGCCATTATTAACTCCCAAAGTGATGTCCTACAGAAAAGCCTCACTGAGACCCATGACTGGTGTTGAAATCATGGCCTTAAGCTTAATGCCAGAAAATGTGTCATCATCCCCTTTTGGGAAAAACTTAGTTCCCACTAATTGCCACATTGATGGTAGTTCATTGAACACAGAAGAAATTATAAGAGATTTGGGAACACAGGCTGACAGCAACCTCTCTTTTGATCACCACATTGCCACTGTGGTCAGAAAGTCCTTCTATGTGGCACACCTCATTACCAAGGGTTTTTCATCCAGGAAGAAAGAGGTCATCATCTCTCTCTCTACTCTTCCTTCATTAGGCCAGTCATCGAGTATAATGCCCCATTTGGCATGTACCTCACTAGACACATGCAACAGCTGGAAAGGCCACAAAAGTACCTCACAGAGAGGGCCCTAGACCTTAAACACATGTCCTACATGGACAGACTCAAAAAACTCCAGTCATTCTCTGTTTCATATCGTCTACTAAGAGGCGGTCTCTGCTTGACTTACAAAGCCATGTCTGACCCAGCTCTGTTAGAAATGCTACATCTAAAGAAATCCCAGTCCATCCACACCACACACTCCAGAGACCTCAACCTCATTACCACAATCAACAGAACATGCTGGAAGGACAGGTTCATAACCCAAAGACTGCCCATACTCTGGAACAGACTTCCATACATATCAAGCAGAGTACTTCACTGACCCTCTTCAAGAGAAATCTTGATGAGTGGTTGGGAAATAGAAAGTTCACCCCAGGGATCACTCCAGTGGGTCTACTTGACAGAGGCACTGGGAACTAACGTTGAGCGGCACAATGCCTGGGCACTTCTATGGGCTAGGCTTGTAAAGGCTACAGGACCATTAGCCTAGTATGCACCTATGAACCTATGAACATATACCCCCATCCCATTGCTTCACACTTTACAGCCATTCCAGTGCCCCCATCCATCACCAGGCCTAGCAGCTCCTCTCTCCATCCCTGGACTTTCTCAGTTTCCAGGTTGGGGCAGTGTAGATATTATGGTCATCTGGGGGGGGGTTTCTATGACTATCAATTGTTTTCCCCTTCTCCTCTTCCTCTGCATTCACCAATTTACATCCAAGGTCTACCCCCCTCTATGGACCACACATTTCTCCTCAGGAAGCACCTTGTCACCCTCCTCCCACAACAGACACACCTATCACTCCTTGCCAGCACCTCAGACACTGCTTGCATGAGCTGTAGTTAGGGCTTTATACCTCTATGTCAATACAATAGCTTGTTCTTACTCAAATATTAATACTAGCATCCTACCACCCACTCAGACCATCCTACCAAATGAGCAAAGAGAGTTGCTATTCTATTCTATTCTATTCTATTCTATTCTATTCTATTCTATTCTATTCTATTCTCAAACAAGCACCAAATGCTAACCTACTCTGCTGACATTCCACAGTTTGAAAAATCAGCAATGCTAGTATCCATCTTAAAACATAACAAACTTAAATTGATATGCATTACAGCCATCTATATTCCTCCCAGCCAAACAAGTAAAATACCAGTTTTGGAAGGTATTCTGTCAATGGCTTCCTCCAGTCTCCACTATGAAAGTATTATTCTAGAAGAAACTAAGATTATTTGGGTACTTTCCAACCCCCCAACTTCACAAGTATTGATTTATATACCACTACGAACTTTTGTCAACCACTTAACTTCACACAAGAGATTAATATTCCAAAGTGATACAACACAATGCACCAAACTAACAGGAACAGAACCCACAATTGACTGGATCTTAACCAATAATCCAACTAATATCCCTCAATCTGGCATCCTCCCCAATTGTTTAGGTGACCACCACCCCATTTATGCCATCTACTACTGCTTCACTAATTGCAAACTTATCCTATTGAATTATTTTAGGAATTGATCTAATTTTAATCCCAAACAATTCAACAAATCATTACAGTTCTACAACTGGAGCTGCCCAAAAACTCTTTCACTAGATAATACCTGTCCTACATTTTAATCTTACAATCTTAGTTATCCTGAATACCTAAGCTCATTGAGAAGGAAAAGTGTGAAATCCAATCTTGTCCCTGGCTTTCTTTGTTTACCAAAGAACTTATAAAACAAAGTCAGCCTGTCCTGACTGCAAAATTCAGTAATATCTTTCTAAACTGAAACCTACTACCATAGCATCCTGACAATCTCACCTTTGAATATTTCAGAATCGCTGCCAAATCTATTTCTTAGCCTCCCTTTATTTTTATTAATAAATCTGTAAAATAATCTCACTTCCCATCATGCTGGAAGCTGTCCTATATACCACTTCATAAAGGTGGTTCATTCTCAAAACGAATAACTTCAGACCTAAAGCTATCCTCTCTTTCCTATATATAATTCTTAAAAGATGTCTTTACATACAACTGATCCAATACCTATTATCTAACAATCTCCAGCACAACATGGTTTCATCCATATTGTACAGATACCACTCATATCCTACTTGCTTGCCATCCATTCCAAAAAAAAAAAACAATAATTCATTTGTGTCCACAGTATTTCCTCACTCTCTCCAGTGCTCTCTCATAACAAACTTGTCCAAAAATAATCTCCACTTGGGCTTTCCAACTTATCTCTTTCATAGTTCTCTTCATATCTCCCCAACAAAATGCAAAATGTTAAATGGCAATAATCCATCTTATCTCCTCTCATCTCCTCCTCCTATATATATATATATATATATATATATATATATAGTTCCACTTTAAATCATTGAATGTTCAGAACATTGACGTTCTGATCATCGAGACTAGAACATTGATGTTCAGAACATCGAAGGTTTAAAGTGGAAGTGCCAGGTAAGTGAAAATGTAGAATTGTGAGTGTGTATGCAGGGCAGCAAGGTGCCTTGCATGTTGTGTGTGTGTGTGTGTGTGTGTGTGTGTGTGTGTGTGTGTGTGTGTGTGTGTGTGTGTGTGTGTGTGTGTGTGTGTGTGTGTGTGTGTGTGTGTGTGTGTTTGTGTGTGTGTGTGTGTGTGTGTGTGTGTGTGCCATCTGAGTGTTGGCATTGCAGGTAGGGTATGGGAAATCTCCTGTTTAGAGCTACTGCATATAGCAGTAAATGGGAGATTTCCCTTACCCCACTGTAGTGCAATCTCGGAGTTGGAATATTAAAGTAGGGGGGTGGGGGGCACAGCGCCCCACATGGGGGGTGCAGGGGGGTGAAGCCCTCCTGCATAACATAGTTTGTGTAATTTATTTGGTGTTTGTGTGGTTCATTTTGAAACTTTGACGTTCCGAACATCGATGTTTTGGTCTCGATAATCAGAACGTCAATGTTCTGAACATTCAATGTTTCAAAGTGAATCTATACATATATATATATATATATATATATATATATATATAGAATTTTCCCAAGAAGATCTTCTAATCTCACTGCTATTCAACATCTTCATCAATGACCTACCTTCTTAATACATCAGCTCCACCATTATTCAATATGGTGATGACTCTACTATCACCTGTACTGCCAAATTATCTTCAGGTTATTTGCACAAAACTCCACTATAGACACTTGGCTAAAGGACTCAAGCCTCATTATAAATCCACCCAAAAACTAAACTGATTTTCTTCACTCAAACACAGACTCAAAACTCCTTATTCTTTTGCAGTCTCACATCAATAAATGGTAGAGCTATAGAAAGTGTTTATAGGATTAACAGCCAATAAGAATTTCAAGTTTGACTTTCATGCTCAACTAGCAACTAAAAAGTCATCAAAAATAGGTCTGTTATACAAATCTAAAGCTTTCCTTTCAAAATCCAATAAGAAACAAACTGCTTCAACTACACTATTGTACACTGCCTCCACTTTCACTAACCAACATTCTGTCCAACTCACTATCCCAGAGCAAACGTGCAACCAAATTACCTGAGGAGGGACAGATTTGTCTCCCAGAGACTGCTGCATCTTTGGAATAGGATGCCAATTCATGTGAAGCAGAGCACCTGTATGACACTGTTCAAAAGGAACCTGGACGAGTGGATGGAGCACCATAAATTCTTACCAGGGATAGTGCCCACAACCCTCCTGGACATGGGCAGTCACTATTAAATACAATCCTGGGTATTGACTAGAGTATCTGTGTTATTACATTGGGATGAAACAGCTAGGCTTGAAATGACCTCTGGGTCGTTAGCCTAGTAACCTCCTTTGATCCTAGGATACACTACTAATTCCCCTCCCCACACTCATCAATGTATAGCCTTAAAATAACTCAGTTAGCTTGAACTTACTAACCTCCTCAAACTTTATCAATTTAAATAAGCAAAATCTTACATCTTCCAGACAAACGACCTTCACTGTCATCCTTCATGAGCTGATACTCCCATCCATGTTCCCTGAGATCCTCATTCAAATTCTTACCTAAACCATTTTCTGCCATAACTCCAGTGGTGAGTCTCTCATCTCCTTTCAAGTATCCAAATTCAGGAATTCCCTCCTCCTATCTCTTCAAGAAACCATTAGACCTCCCCTGTTTAAAATGACTAAAATCTCATTTAACCAACATCAAGGTCTGTCACTGTTCTTCCCCTCCCAAATAATTTCAACCCATTCTGTTCTTTTCTCTCTCATCTATTCACCTACCTTCCCCATCTCTCTCTTCCTATTGTCTTCACCAGGCATACCCTGCATATTCATACCCTGCAAATTGTAGATTCTTCTCTTCTCAGTATGTTTCTCAGCATATACATTGTACCTCTTATGAGCACTGAGATATCATGTAATTTCTTGTACATACAGTTTCAGTAAATGTAATCTTGTATATATCTTGCACTATGCGATACTCTTAAACATTTTCTGAATTAGATTTAAGATTTGTATCACTTGTATTAACCTAGTGTTTTTCTAACAAGGCTTCCACTAAAAAGGCCTTTGCCCAGATGAACTTTCCCAGTAAACAAATGCAAATGAATAAATAAATACATAAATAAATAATGCTCTATGTAATTTTTACCTTGTTTAGGGACTAGCTGGTTTGCAGGATAGTTTTTTTTTTTTTTTTTTTTTTTTTTTTACAATAAAGCCAGTTTTAAACAGGTAACATTAAGCTCTGGACTATCCCATGTCTCCATGCAGGGGACCCTATTCTTCTTCTTTGTATCAAAAATTGTACAAACAGCTACCACACCTTAAACCTGCCCTTTACCTTTTTGACCTACTGCTTCCATTTTATAAAAGCTGTGTCCCTCTCCCATAAGGTTTCCCTTCTGAAGTCCAACTTTTACAAAATCTTGTCTTTCAAAAATGTTTTGTCATAAACTCTCATAAGTCTCACAAGCTACTCCCTGTGAGCTGATGAGGCTAAATTGTCCTTATCAGGACACTTTGTCTCAAACTCCCTGCCAAGCATGAATCATAGTTTAAGCATAATTCTGGTGTGAAAGGATTTCTGTCTCACCCCAACTACCTTACAGGTCGATATCAAAAGTTCAAGCTGCCATTGGAAGCACTAGATTTCTATCCGTTGAATAGGGTTGCCATCTTTCCAAATGGCCAAAGTGGGACATTTGTGCTACAAACATCAGATTTTGCAGGGCAAAACATACCCACGGTAGTACAAACATACATGGCCAGTACAAAGGACAGAACTTCAGTTGTTTGCCTGAATAAAAGTTTATTCCTGTAGAATTTTTGTTCCTTATTCTGTTTCGTATAACATTTAGGTGTTTCAGATATAGAATAACTGTTTTATGCAACTATTACATACAATATAGAAAATAATTTTGTCCTAAAATCTCAGGACATTTGCCATTTTCTCACAATATTTTGCAGGACACAACTGCCCAAAGAGGGACTGTCCCTCACAAAATGAGGCAGGTGGTAACCCTACTGTTGAAGACAGCAAAACTATATAAAAATGTTTCTCTTATCCCGGAATTAGAATATTCAATGCTTTTGCTTGTAGAGCACTCTCAGTCTTATGTGCACTGACTACAAGCCTATTTAAACACAGTTTTGTTGGTTTTATTTTGTCTCAGTAAGAACATAATCCATATCTATTTCTAAGGTGTACTGGCTAACCATCATTTAGAAATCTTCATTCCTGTTCCCCTCTCTGCTGTACAATTTAGTCTATGGCAGTATCTATAGTTTATGAAAGCACTAAGACCTGAAAGGCTGGGTGGTAACAGGGTGTACCAGACCATACTAGGGCATGATGAGCCTGATGCCATAGGTACAGGAAATAGTCTAGTATTCCCCAATACTGACTACCTTGTGTGTGTGTGCATGTGCTTACTTGTGTTGTGTGTGTGTGTGTGTGTGTGTGTGTGTGTGTGTGTGTGTGTGTGTGTGTGTGTGTGTGTGTGTGTGTGTGTCTGTGTGCGTGTGTGTGTGTGTGTGTGTGTGTGTGTGTGTGTGTGTGTGTGTGTGTGTGTGTGTGTCTGTGTGTGAGTGCACATTCCAGTGCACTTGTGTTAGCGTTTTGTTGGGGGTGTTGAGCTGATTTTCACCTATGAATGACCCCAATAGATATAAATATACATGCCTATAAATGAAACTGTGTTGCGTAATTATTTAAATAACCAATTCATTAATTAGGCTATGAGGGCCAGTATTCTATTACTTTGCATAATTATATATGAAGCATTATGACCAATATATTAAAATTTGTTAGATATTTTATGTGCACAGGGGACATTCTTGTGTCCTTCAACCAGATCACTGGAAGATTAGTGCTGATAAACATGTCCAACCAGCTGTTTTTTGTGCACTTATGATTATACAACAAATATGGAAAAGGGATGTCAAAGGGATGTTTAGTAAATACAGTGCAAAACTCACTGATGCACACAAGCATCCATACTACTCTGCAAAGAAGCATGGAGTCACAGCATGCCACAGAATGTCACTGGTATTAAAACAAATCTAATGCAAGTACCTATGATTTGAAGAGAGGTGGTCTTAGTATGTAATGTTCAGGACAACTCAGGTGTGTTGTACACATTCAATGGGGACCCGTGAGATGACTGGGGTAAAGCAGCACTACAATATAGAAGCAGCCTTTGTTGATGTACGTGTGTGCACACACACACACACACACACTGGTGATATGTGTATCAGGCAATATCATGTTCTAATATTTGTTTGCCACATGTACTCCCATATGTACTCATGCAGAACAGTATCACAGTATGAACATGTCAGGCCCAAAGGGTGGCACAACTTCTCATTTTTTGCTGGATGCATCTCAGTGGATGGTGCCAAAGTGTTTGCTTTTCTCATTAAACATGTCTTACATTTGTCTTTACCTTGCCAAAAGTTGCATTTATGCAAATGTGGGAAGTGCAATTTAGAGAAATGTTTAGTTGCAATGAGGAAGACCACATTATTGGTTAATTTGCATGTCTCTGAAGCACGTATAATTATCATTAGTGTTAAACACCACTTTGTAATGGTAATTGTCACTGGTGGTCCATACATCATGTTGGCACAGGCACCACCCTCATTCACCCATTCTCCCACACACATGCAGACATTTATACAGACATTCAGATATTCACACACATACACAAAAACACACATTCACACACTATATATAAACTCTCACTCAGTTATAGGCAGGGGCACACTCAGCTATTCATGCACACATACATGAGCACACAGACAAACACACACACACACACACACACACACACACACACACACACACACACATGCACACACATGCACACACACACATACACACACACACACACACACACACACACGCACACACAAACACACACATATGCACACACACACACACACACATACACAGACACACACACACACACACACACACACACACACACACACACACACACACACACACACACACACACACACACACACACACACACACACACACACACACACACACAGTCACTCGGGATCATTCACACCACTGCAGATATGCACAGACACTGACACACATCTACACACATTCGCACATCTCCCACCACTACCTCTCCACTATATTTCCTACTACAAACCTGCAGTATGCTCTCTTCTATTGGCAGCAATGGAGGAATGTGGCATTTGATTGTGTTAATTAACACAACCAGCTGTGCTAAGTTAAGCAAGACGAGTGATTCTCTGAATGACTCAACTGCATAAATCCCTCTCCGTTAGCATAGGCCACTTCCCCAGAGTTCTTCAATAGCATGTAACATGGCCAATGGCCCTCCACAGTGATTGTACAGACTGTGTAAAATAACTGCATGGGCCTGTTTCTGAATCAGTATAGGCATCCACCAATGGTTTTCTGGCTGTGTTAGGGCTTACCACTGGCTGCAGTCCTTTTTGAATCCCTTTCCATATATCTTCTCATATGAGATCAATATTGATTGATTGATTGATTGATTGATTTATTTGACATTTGTTAACACGGTTGGTCTGACTGGACAAAGCTCTTTTTCAGCAGAGACCTGAGGAGAAAAGCTCCAGTATTACATTGCATAAACATTAATTAGCATAGACATTTGCTACAAGACAAGAAAAAAATGAAGTAAAAAAAAAGGAATTAAAAAAATGAATAACTAAGGTAAACTGTACATAATAACTTTAGTTTTTACATAAGAAAACACATTCTGTAGAAAATGAGAAAAGTACTAGTAACCACGCAGTCCAAAGTAGTAACACAAACCACAATAAAACCACAACGCTGCTCCGGCTCAATAAAGGCTGCACCTTTCCCACGAACCAAAACTGCTGTTGCAATCACAAAGGTAAAAGTAAAACGATGTTCCAACGGATAATTTAAAAATATTATTTAATGAAAAGAAGTGTAAAAACAGAGAAAGTAACTGATTAAGCGCTTTGTCTCATATGGAGACTTCTTCAGAATCCAGCTGCTCTAATCAATTCATACATTTTATATCAGAGCATTGATAGCCTATTGGCTAAAATTCAACTATATTATTTAATTGAACAAACTGTCAGTTTAAACCAATTTAGTTTATACCAAATTAAAGGGCTAGCTCATAGTTTAGTTAAAGCCTTTATATGGCAACAAACACAAATATGGTT